>NC_134688.1:10926079-10996079 GCF_050947455.1 Rhinoderma darwinii
TTGCGCCATTCACAATCAGGTCGGGTCACTGGTAGATAACTTATGTTTGTGAACCTTTCAGGGGTCACCGGCGGATTTCATTGTGCAGAACATTAAACGAGAGGACAAAAGGAAGAATGGAACCTGACAGACTCTCCATACACGGCAGAAGATTCTGGAAATTGATCTGTGCAGCTCAACAATCAGTCTGGAAGTAAGAAAAGAAGGCACGCAGGATCGTGTCCCGGGCAGGGCGAGAATGAGACAATGGGAAGACGATAAGAGGAGTAATGGAGGGAAGACAGGAAGATCAATAGGAGGCACAGATACAGAGTGACTGACAAGACATTCTGCTTTCTGAGACCCCCAGCCTGTGCTACACAGGCAACATCTAGTAGAGTAGACACTCTACTAATCTTCCATGTCCTATGCTCCAGTAACAACCAGAGCTGCATACACAACTCTGACACTTACCAGAGCGTGGTGCATTGTTGAAGCTTAGATGACAGTTACACAAAACAAAGTCGAGAGACAACAAAATATAAATTTTATAGCATTTTAAATGCAGCTCTGGATGTGACTGGAGTATAGGAAATGATGAAAACAATTAAAAATATAACGATTTGCAAAGTTACTGAACATTTTATGTAGATTTAAATGGGGGAATATTAAATGACACTGCTGTGAGGGGCAGGTAGCTCCTGAGCAGGGACTGAATGTGAATTTCTTAAAAGCTCCACCACCCCTCCCAAGCGTCTTCGCAGTAGATAATCTGGAACATAAACTAGAGTAGATCAAGCAGTAGGAATGTTATACTGGAAATTATATTTTGCTGGGTAAGGGGAAAGAAAAAAAAATTTTTGTAATGACCAAAGGGGTTTTCAATACCTTTCCCCCACACACAGTGATGTGGAGTACAGGAGCTCGCCTAGCCCAGAAGGAAGACTTACCTAGGCTTGGAGATGGCGCATGATAGGTTACAGGGTTGTAGCTATAGGTTGGGCAGAGGTTGAGATCGCACCCGGGCCCTGGAGCCTAAGGGGGCCCTAAAGGTCCTTTTGGCCCATATGAGAAGACTAGTACTATAAATTACACATGATACTTGGGGGACCCTGTGAAAGATTTTGCATTGGGAACTTCAGTTTAAAGTATTCAAACAGTTACATCCCTGTATAAAACTTCAGAAGGTGAGAGCTCTTCTTAAAGGAATATTAAGGGGCTGAGGGGGCGGGGCATGACACACAGATGCCCCACCCCCTCAGGCTTTGCACTAGATATGACAAGGCATCAGTTTTGCCTGGAGTCTCTGTTTAATATTAGTAGTTTGGTACAATTTTTTAAATCCTAAATATATTTCACTATAGTTACTTAGATTTTTTGCCGATTTCAAGAAAGTTACTTAACTATGACCAGAAACGCAAAGACGTGTGGAGATGAAAATGATAAGCCACACAAAACCGGACAGGCACAATATGTATTTTATGGTAATATTAATTATATTGTGCAGCATCGCTCACATGTCTCCTGTGTAACGTTTCGAGGTCATAAGAAAATATGTCAAATCCAAGCCGGATGGAAGACGGGATCAAAACTACAAGAGAAACAGGTCATGAACATTACACGACTCCAATGTGTCAGAATGAAGAGATTTTAAAGCCAAGAAATCAGGGTGTGGACGACCAATACCAGGGGGTTATATGAGAAGCTGGAACATATAGAAGTGGAGTAATAGGGTCACCCCGACACCCCACAGATCCAATACCTATATCATCTTCCTGCAGCAAGAGATGAAAACACTGCCATCCCTGCTAAGAGCCTGATAGAGACCCTCTTACATATACCCCTTACACTTACACAAGGAATCTTCTCCATAAGGGGCAGTGTTATAGTAGTTATATTCTTGTATATAGGGGGCAGTATTATAGTAGTTATATTCTTGTATATAGGGGCAGTATTATAGTAGTTATATTCTTGTATATAGGGAGCAGTATTATAGTAGTTATAGTCTTGTATATAGGGAGCGGTATTATAGTAGTTATATTCTTGTATATAGGGGGCAGTATTATAGTAGTTATATTCTTGTATATAGGGGCAGTATTATAGTAGTTATATTCTTGTATATAGAGGCAGTATTATAGTAGTTATATTCTTGTATATAGGAGCAGTATTATAGCAGTTATATTCTTGTATATAGGAGGCAGTATTATAGTAGTTATATTCTTGTATATAGGGGCAGTATTATAGTAGTTATATTCTTGTATATAGGAGGCAGTATTATAGTAGTTATATTCTTGTATATAGGAGGCAGTATTATAGTAGTTATATTCTTGTATATAGGGGCAGTATTATAGTAGTTATATTCTTGTATATAGGGGCAGTATTATAGTAGTTATATTCTTGTATATAGGGGCAGTATTATAGTAGTTATATTCTTGTATATAGGAGCAGTATTATAGTAGTTATATTCTTGTATATAGGAGCAGTATTATAGTAGTTATATTCTTGTATATAGGGGCAGTATTATAGTAGTTATATTCCTGTATATAGGAGGCAGTATTATAGTAGTTATATTCTTGTATATAGGAGGCAGTATTATAGTAGTTATATTCTTGTATATAGGAGCAGTATTATAGTAGTTATATTCTTGTATATAGAGGGCAGTATTATAGTAGTTATATTCTTGTACATACGGGGCAGTATTATAGTAGTTATATTCTTGTATATAGGGGGCAGTATTATAGTAGTTATATTCTTGTATATAGGGGGCAGTATTATAGTAGTTATATTCTTGTATATAGGAGCAGTATTATAGTAGTTATATTCTTGTATATAGGAGCAGTATTATAGTAGTTATATTCTTGTATATAGAGGGCAGTATTATAGTAGTTATATTCTTGTATATAGTAACAGTATTATAGTAGATATATTCTTGTATATAGTAACAGTATTATAGTAGATATATTCTTGTATATAGTAACAGTATTATAGTAATTATATTCTTGTATATAGAGGGCAGTATTATAGTAGTTATATTCTTGTATATAGTAACAGTATTATAGTAATTATATTCTTGTAGATAGGGGCAGTATTATAGTAGTTATATTCCTGTATATAGGGGGCAGTATTATAGTAGTTATATTCTTGTACATAGGGGGCAGTATTATAGTAGTTATATTCTTGTATATAGGGGGCAGTATTATAGTAGTTATATTCTTGTATATAGGAGGCAGTATTATAGTAGTTATATTCTTGTATATAGGAGCAGTATTATAGTAGTTATATTCTTGTATATAGGAGCAGTATTATAGTAGTTATATTCTTGAATATAGAGGGCAGTATTATAGTAGTTATATTCTTGTATTTAGCGGCAGTATTATAGTAATTATATTCTTGTATATAGGGGCAGTATTATAGTAGTTATATTCTTGTATAGGGGCAGTATTATAGTAGTTATATTCTTGCATATAAGAGCAGTATTAGGGCATGACCACACATGGCGGAATTCCTCCGCAACTGTCCGCATCAATGCCGCACAGAATCTGCGTTGCAGATTCTGCAGCGGATCTGCACAAAATGTGCAGAAAATTGATGCGGACTGGCCGCTGCGGACTGCAGGAAAAGTGCTTCTCTTCTCCCTATTCAGTGCAGGATAGAGAGAAGGGACAGCACTTTCCCTAGTGAAAGTCAAAGAAATTCATACTTACCGCCCGTTGTCTTGGTGACGCGTCCCTCTTTCGGCATCCAGCCCGACCTCCCTGGATGACGCGCCAGTCCATGTGACCGCTGCAGCCTGTGCTTGGCCTGTGATTGGCTGCAGCCGTCACTTACACTGAAACGTCATCCTGGGAGGCCGGACTGGAGACAGACGCAGGGAGTTCTCGGTAAGTATGAACTTATATTTTTTTTTACAGATACATGTATATTGAGATCGGTAGTCACTGTCCCGGGTGCAGAAACAGTTACTGCCGATCGCGTAACTCTTTCAGCACCCTGGACAGTGACTATTTACAGACGTCTCCTAGCAACGCTCCCGTCATTACGGGAGCCCCATTGACTTCCTCAGTCTGGCTGTAGACCTAGAAATACATAGGTCCAGCCAGAATGAAGAAATGTCATGGTAGTAAAAACAATACGCTCCGCAGCACACATAAGATCTGCGGACTTCATTGCGGAATTTTGACTCTCCATTGAAGTCAATGGAGAAATTCCGCCATGAGTCCGCAACCAGTCCGCCACTGCTCCGCAACAGACAGAGCATGCTGCGGACACCAAATTCCGCTCCGCAGCCTATGCTCCGCAGCGGAATTGTACGCATCGTGTAAACGAACACTGCTAAATTAAAGTGAAAGTCAATGGAGAAACGGCTCCGCTGCGGATTAACGCTGCGGAGTGTCCGCAGCGGAATTTAAGTGAAATTCCGCTATGTGTGAACCCGCCCTTATAGTAGTTATATTCTTGTATATAGGGGGCAGTATTATAGTAGTTATATTCTTGTATATAGGAGCGGTATTATAGTAGTTATATTCCTGTATATAGGGTGCAGTATTATAGTACTTATATTCTTGTATATAGGGGCAGTATTATAGTAGTTATATTCTTGTATATAGGGGCAGTATTATAGTAGTTATATTCTTGTATATAGGAGCGGTATTATAGTAGTTATATTCCTGTATATAGGGTGCAGTATTATAGTACTTATATTCTTGTATATAGGGGGCAGTATTATAGTAGTTATATTCTTGTATATAGGGGCAGTATTATAGTAGTTATATTCTTGTATATAGGGGGCAGTATTATAGTAGTTATATTCTTGTATATAGGGGGCAGCATTATAGTAGTTATATTCTTGTATATAGGGCAGTATTATAATAGTTATATTCTTGTATATAGGGAGCAGTATTATAGTAGTTATATTCCTGTATATAGGAGGTAGTATTATAGTAGTTATAGTCTTGTATATAGGAGCAGCATTATAGTAGTTATATTCTTGTGTATAGGGGCTGTATTATAGTAGTTATATTCTTGTATATAGGGGATAGTATTATAGTAGTTATATTCTTGTATATAGGGGCAGTATTATAGTAGTTATATTCTTGTATATAGGGGGCAGTATTATAGTAGTTATATTCTTGTATATAGGGGCAGTATTATAGGAGTTATATTCTTGTATATAGGGGGCAGTATTATAGTAGTTATATTCCTGTATATAGGAGGTAGTATTATAGTAGTTATAGTCTTGTATATAGGAGCAGCATTATAGTAGTTATATTTTTGTATATAGGGGCAGTATTATAGTAGTTATATTCTTGTATATAGGGGCAGTAGTATAGTAGTTATATTCTTGTATATAGGAGCAGTATTATAGTAGTTATATTCTTGTATATAGGGGCAGTATTATAGTAGTTATATTCTTGTATATAGGAGCAGTATTATAGTAGTTATATTCTTGTATATAGGGGGCAGTATTATAGTAGTTATATTCTTGTATATAGGGGCAGTATTATAGTAGTTATATTCTTGTATATAGGGGCAGTATTATAGTAGTTATATTCTTGTATATAGGGGCAGTATTATAGTAGCTATATTCTTGTATATAGGGGGCAGTATTATAGTATATATATTCTTGTATATAGGGGGCGGTATTATAGTAGGTATATTCTTGTATATAGGGGCAGTATTATAGTATATATATTCTTGTATATAGGGGGTGGTATTATAGTAGTTATATTCTTGTATATAGGGGGCAGTATTATAGTAGTTATATTCTTGTATATAGGGGCAGTATTATAGTAGTTATATTCTTGTATATAGGGGGCAGTATTATAGTAGCTATATTCTTGTATATATGGGGCAGTATTATAGTATATATATTCTTGTATATAGGGGGCGGTATTATAGTAGGTATATTCTTGTATATAGGGGCAGTATTATAGTATATATATTCTTGTATATAGGGGGTGGTATTATAGTAGTTATATTCTTGTATATAGGGGGCAGTATTATAGTAGTTATATTCTTGTATATAGGGTCAGTATTATAGTAGTGTATATTCTTGTATATAGGAGGCAGTATTATAGTAGTTATATTCTTGTATATAGGGGGCAGTATTATAGTAGTTATAATCTTGTATATAGGGGGCAGTATTATAGTAGTTATATTCTTGTATATAGGGGCAGTATGATTTACTCTAGTTTTGGCTCTATTTTTTTGTACAGTGCTATACCATGTAGACATTGAACTTAATAAGAAATCCATCTTCAGTGAGCACCTCTATAGTGGTGTCTGTAGGCAGCCAAAACTTTAAAAATGTACTGTCTATGCAGGGGATTTGGAGCTCTGTATCAGAAAAATGGTTCTCTGACCACAATAAATATATGGTAGGAAATAACTCAGAGCAGAATGTTAGATATAAAAACGACATGTTGTTCAAATATGGTCATCCACATTAAGTTTATAGTCCATAGACTTGAGGCATTTGCAGGCAGATCCAACCAATCTTACTATAGACATTTATGTCTTTGGCCACTTTAGTAATGATCAGGACAATATTTATCCACCGCAGTCATTCTCCCTGTTAATGGCGTTTTGCGCAGAGCCTTTGAACAATATCTATTAAATAAAATTCAGCTTTTACGCTTTCCAACTAAAAATTCTTATTTACCTTAAATAGCTCGTGGCAAAAGGGTAAATTGGGATACAATTGTTTTAATTTCTACGTCTTCACATGTTTATTTTTGAAGTCACAATGATTTATATGCGCATATTAATGCACTTAGACTACAGAATGAGTCTCAGTCCAAATGCACTCATGTCCGGCCAGCTCTTCCAATCATAAACTGAATGGGGTGCCATCTGGCAGTCCTAACCCGTGCCATAAAAATATGTGTAATTGTAGAAATTAACGCTGATGACTTTATGCACTAATCCACTGCCCATTTACGGAGGACTATATGAGTCCTGACGATATACAGTATTCTGCTAGGAAAATGAGTTAGTCTGTCGAGCGAGGACTCATAAACACTCGCTCAACAGTTGGACGCAAGGTCGTCATTTCACCACTCCCTTGGAACCACCAGAAAAAGTTCTCGGTCTTAAGAGCCTAAGAAGGGGGGATTCGGAGACAAGCCCATGTAGCACACTTACTGGCGGAGGTGTTCAATGCCTCCATGTTTTTCCGCCGGGTTTACCTCCAAAGTAACGGAATAATCTTCGCTATTCATAAATTGAACCTTTTTCCCTGGTAAAACAGTGGTTCCAGGACTATAGAGGTTTGCGTAGATTGGATGCCATTCTTTTGCCTACTGCCATCCTGCGGGGGGGTTTCTGACCACTTTGACTGCTACTTTGGCCTCGGCACTTGGTAAAGCCCAGTGGTCCGTGTACAGCATGTATTTTGCCTGGGCCCTTTGCCTCCCCATTCCTTGTTGGCATGCCGAATCAATATTTCATTAATGTTATTGGTAGGAAAACCTATGTAAATCGGAGTAGCGAATTCCAAGCTCAGTCCATAGACAAGTCTCCAGTAGTGTCATCAAAAAGCCTAAAAACAGAGACAGCTGCTTTTGGCCCCATTTTCCTTTGGACTGTGAGAACTTGCAAAGCCATTATCTCCATCCTGTGTCCACAATGATAGAAAACTTTGCGAACTAGTAATGTTAAGCAGAATTTAAAGGGATGCAAAGAGGGTTGGGGAGGGCAACCATCCACCATGATGGCATGAAACAGTAATAGAAAAGGGCCCATGGTGTTTCATCTTCTCTATATTTCCCCCAAGTTTCAGCCTTAATCGATCTTGCCAAATAATGAACCTAGTAAGGTTGTGCTTACCAAATAATGAACCTGGGAGGGTTGTCACGATACCAGAATTTGGACTTCGATACCGATACTTTGTGTAATATTGCGATTCTTCATACCAAAACGATACTTTGACAACAATAATAATAATTTTAAAAAAGTTCTTCCGTTTTCTGATGTGAGGTGTGATGAATTTTGAACCTCCCAGTGCCTCACATTAATAGTAATTAATCCCATCATGTAGCACACTGTCATAATGTACAACATTGGGTTAATGTGTGAGGTACATGATGGGGTTAATTACGATTAATATGAGGCACATGGAGGTTCAAAATTCATAATACCTCCTGCCTCACATTAATAAGTGAAAAAAAGCAGTTTTTATGTTATTTTTTCTTACAGCGTACGCATCATAAATGACGCTATAAATTTGTTATTACGGTCGCGATTATTGTGAATATGTGTATATTTTATGTATTGAGACTTTTATTTTAATGTTAATTGTAAAAAAAAAATATTTTTTTTTTAATTTTTTTAATTTAACATTACTTTATTTTATTTTTTTAATTTATTTTTAAAAAACTTTTAAAGTTTTGGCATATATCTATATACGGATAGTACACAGGCAGCTGTTAGGACATACCTAAGTATGCCCTAACAACAGGAAATATGGTCAGACAACCTTAGGGTCCTTCGATGGACCCTGGGCTGTCTGCCCATATATGGTATGTCTCTATCATGTATCGTGCAACCCTAGAACCTAGCATCATCACTTGTCACATTCTACATCTGGCAACAGTATTGTTACGTTGGCACCACATTGTATAAATACTGCACCACCTGAGGTTACCAGCTACTCTTCTACAGTGATAACCCTAATCATGGAAATAATGGTCTGATGTATATAATGTTTCATTAATTAGATTTAAGTGTGTAGAAGAAAAATAATGTGTTGCCTCATCTATGTGTAGAAGGTATAGTCTCCAGCAGTACACTAACCATCATTAGAAAATAAATTATCATTTCAATCAAGTGTTTATAATAAACACGCTTCTTGGTGGTGTAATTTTTAATTTTTAATTTTTAATTTTTGTATAGGACTATATTGCAGGTCTTACACCAGCCACTAGAGCAGTAACATTAGGCTGATGATTCCTGTTTTTTTGCAGCTCACTTGTCAGCTTTGCTGCATAGACTGGGACAGTATGAGCAGAGTCATCTCATTATCATCAGAGTTAATGACAGCTCTATTGAACTGTTGGAGGCCTACATAAGACAGGATAGTAACACTATATACTATACACTCACACATAAGGCTCTGTATGCAGCACTACGTCACTTCCTGGTCTCTGGGGAGGGGCTGTACTTCAAAACATCCTGGAGACGGTAATAATCTATAACATTTCTCTGTGCATTAATTCCTCTTTATTGCAGCTGCCATAATGCATGCACACATACACCCTGTTGCACAGATAATACAGAAAGAAAGTGTCTATCGCCAATATAGCCGGCCCCAGGGAAGTTTTTAAAAATTAAAAAAAATATATACAACATTTAAAAAGCAGAGCAAACACCTTATTTCTTACCTACAGACTAAAATTATATACATGAGAAATTCCCTTTAACTCACCCGTCCTCTAATGATGAGATGATTATTAGTGATGGGAGTGATGGAGTACAGCCCCTCCCCAGAAACCAGAGAGTGATGGGGAGCTGCATATAGAGCCTTATCTGTGTATATAGTGTTACTATCCTGCCTTATCTAGACCTCCAGCAGTACAATAGAGCTGTAATTAACTCTCCCACTCTCTAATGATAATGAGATGACTCTGCTCATACTCTCCCAGTCTATAGAGCAAAGCTGACAAGTGAACTGCAGAAAACAGAAAGTTTCAGCCTATTGTGACTGCTCTACTGGCCATAATCACATAACAACAACATTAAAAAACACCAAAATCCTTACAAATAATTTACTCATAAAAATCTGATTAAAATAATATATCATTTTCTGATGAGACCTTCCCTCTAAATAAAAATTGGGAAAATACATTCCTTGGCCGGCTTCCATAGTTACGAGGGAAGGAAAAGAAAATCAATTATCAGCAATAGTTTATGGCATAATAATTATTTTTAGGCAAAATAGTTTTCAGGGTAATGGCTCCTCATAAAGCAAAAAGCAAGCAGATGTCCTCCTGGAAAACCTGGTCTCTATTACAAATAACTAAGTCTACTAATGTACATTCATATTTTTTTATGGAAATATTCCCTTCATTTAACTTCAACGACCCTATAGACCCGGCGAGATCTGTTCCATCAGAACACAGTTTGTATTTACAAATATTTTGCTTCTATCATGACCCGAGTAGGACGCCTGATAATGGGTTTTCCAGGACTAGGTAAGACCTCATTAGAGGTAACTAATAGGGTGCGTTCTTACAAGACGACCGAAACACTAAAGGAAAAACAACGTCCCCTTTCTGTGATCCGATTTTCTCTGCTTATTGACTGTCATAAATTCAGGGGCTTGTTTTATGTTTCTGATCCTCAGGGTATTTGACTCAAGATCAATTTTCAGCACAAGAAAGAAATCTAGGACAGAGCTAAATGTACTTATAAACTTTGGCTTGAGTGTAACTGGAAACAATACCAACAAGGGGGTCTGGATTTCAGGGAAATCCATTTTCAAAAATGTTCACCTTAAAATAATTCTAATGGGTCTGTTTCCTCCTTAAAGGCATAGTCCAGGATTAGAAAAACACGGCTGTTGTCTTCCAAAAACAGCACCACATCTGTCCACAGGTTGTGTATGGTATTGCAACTCAGTCCCATTTATTTTAATGAGGCTGAGCTGCAATACCACACACATCCCACTGATAGCTGTGGTGCTGTTTTTGGAAGAAAGCAGCCATGTTTTTCTAATCCTGGTTAACCCTATAGGGTAACGTTCTGGATCATTGGAAATTCTGCACCACTTGATGTTAATAATTCTCTATCATGCAGCTTTCACAATTTTTGGTTGGGAACCTAAAAGGACCCGGACTTCAAAAATATCCTTCTAATAGAGAAGTGCTCCTACTCAGACGTTCATTTCACTGGGTTTCAGAAGAAGGGACATATACAGTATAAAGGGTCTGACACTCTGTAGGGATACACCCTATTGAAAAGCGGCATTGTAATACCCAGATGTCAATTTATTCATACATTTCCAGGAGGAATAATAGAGGAATATCACAATGCAGAGTTATGATGTTCCAGAAATTATAATTTATGGGTAATACAAATATTTACTAAAACAGACATGTCAAGAGAGCTATGAGATCTTCTAAAAGGCACAGTACAAGTGGGCTCATAGGGTAACTGTCCATAATTAGGAAAAAAATGTCAGATGTGATAAACATCACATGTTAGAGTATTTATATACAATATACAAATCTAAAAGTAATAGTGAGATACTTCTGTTTAGCCTCCCATCAAAATTAGCGTAATTTGTCTGTATATCTTAAAGCGCTGTTTTTCTCTTCAGCAGCGGGCCGATGGGTCCTAAGGGAGTAAGGGCCAAATTGGGAACGCTACCTTTGTATTCGCTGCAGCTACATATCTCTGTGCGTATACCTATTACTTCTATCTCCTTACCTTCACAATCCTAATTCTCCAAATTCAATTCTCTATCCTTATATCAGTTTGATGTGTGTTAGGACAGTCAGATTGCACAGGGCATTCATCTCCAACCCCTATTTTACAGTAATTATAAATAATAATTCCACATAAATTATTGAATCACTTTGTAAACACATCACATTTCTGATCCTGACTTACAGCCTGTATTACACTCCAGAGCTGTACTTACTATTCTATAAGTGAGTGCAGCTCTGGAGTATAATACAGGATGTAACTCAGGATCAGTACAGGATAAGTAATGTAATGTATGTACACAGTGACTCCACCAGCAGAATATTGAGTGCAGCTCTGGAGTATAATACAGGATGTAACTCAGGATCAGTACAGGATAAGTAATGTAATGTATGTACACAGTGACTCCACCAGCAGAATAGTGAGTGCAGCTCTGGAGTATAATACAGGATGTAACTCAGGATCAGTACAGGATAAGTAATGTAATGTATGTACACAGTGACTCCACCAGCAGAATATTGAGTGCAGCTCTGGAGTATAATACAGGATGTAACTCAGGATCAGTACAGGATAAGTAATGTAATGTATGTACAGTGACTCCACCAGCAGAATAGTGAGTGCAGCTCTGGAGTATAATACAGGATGTAACTCAGGATCAGTACAGGATGAGTAATGTAATGTATGTACACATTGACTCCACCAGCAGAATAGTGAGTGCAGCTCTGGAGTATAATACAGGATGTAACTCAGGATCAGTACAGGATAAGTAATGTAATGTATGTACACAGTGACTCCACCAGCAGAATATTGAGTGCAGCTCTGGAGTATAATACAGGATGTAACTCAGGATCAGTACAGGATAAGTAATGTAATGTATGTACAGTGACTCCACCAGCAGAATAGTGAGTGCAGCTCTGGAGTATAATACAGGATGTAACTCAGGATCAGTACAGGATGAGTAATGTAATGTATGTACACAGTGACTCCACCAGCAGAATAGTGAGTGCAGCTCTGGAGTATAATACAGGATGTAACTCAGGATCAGTACAGGATAAGTAATGTAATGTATGTACACAGTGACTCCACCAGCAGAATAGTGAGTGCAGCTCTGGAGTATAATACAGGATGTAACTCAGGATCAGTACAGGATAAGTAATGTAATGTATGTACACAGTGACTCCACCAGCAGAATATTGAGTGCAGCTCTGGAGTATAATACAGGATGTAACTCAGGATCAGTACAGGATAAGTAATGTAATGTATGTACACAGTGACTCATCTTTTTATGTAGATTATATCTTTATATATATATTGATATACATATAAATTATAAAATTAACAAGAGGTCAAGTTAAACAGGGGCGTCATTGGTGGGAGGGGGATTATTTATTTTTGTCAGTTGTTTGCTAAAAAAAACAACTCAATCAATTATTAACTATGGCCTTTGCAGTGTTTTTTCTATAACACAATTATTTTTCTGACCACCTTGTCTCTTGTTCTTTCATAACCCACAGGGACAGGTTTTCATATCCTCCGCTCTGTATAATGAAAGGTCTCGTACAATATAAATCTATGTGCTCAATAATCCTGATTCACTTCCAATAAAAAACCCTTTTTCACAGAAATGTTTCCTGTATATTTTGTAGAAACGCAATTGTAGCGCTGCAGCAGTCGTGAGTCATCCCGTGCCGTGAATCTAAAGCTTTCAACAGTTGGTAAAGACCTTTCATTATCATAATATGTAGACACAAATCATGTGCGGGATTATGTTAGACCAACTTAAGAGGTTCAGACAGCATAAAAATGGCGTCTATACATTGAGTCACACACAAACCAGTTTTATAGAACTGGGCAGAGTTGTTATGTCTGTCAGATCCAATTTTTTTGCAATCTTCTACAATTAAATATACTTTAGATGAATTTAGAAAGGCAGTTCACCATTTTTGGAGGGCACTTGGAGGTAACAGGACGGTGCCAATAAGGCATCTGCATTTTTGCTGGGAATATATTTTAGGTTTCCTTCTATGCAAGTAAAAAAAAAAAAAAGCAAAACCGGAAATTTTACTTCGTAAAAATAATTTCTAAAATGTTATTCTACAAATTTTAGCATATACCATATGTCTACTGAATTTATTAAAAAAAAATTGTAATTATATTTAATGCTAAAAAGCAGTACAAAAAGTTGTGTTGCCCCATTCGGTCCTTTGACATTAGTGAATTTCAGAATCTACACGGTCAAGGTGACTGCCGATTAATGCCCTCAACGTAGAACCAAACATAGGCTTACATTGTGGCAAAGTCTACCTTTTCGGGCCATTTTATAGGCTAACATGATGAAGGTCATCATGTTAGCCTATAAAATGGCCCGAAAAGGTAGACTTTGCCACAATGTAAGCCTATGTTTGGTTCTACGTTGAGGGCATTAATCGGCAGTTATTTCAGATTTGATGGCAAGAATAGCGCAGCATGTCATAAAAAGCAACGGAAACCACTATGAACCCTGAAGGACCCCATTTAAAGTCAATTGTGTTCGTTAGGCGCCATTGGGATCCACCATACAACGGATCTGGCACAAAGTTGTGGCTTCCGTTATGAACGTAGGTGTGAACAGAGTCTAACCTTGACTCGATTGTTCCCTCATCCAATAGTCACCAGTACAGCTCACACCAATGGTAGGCTAGCCTGTCAGTGATGTTATTGCTAGAACCTATTTTTTTTTTTTGTCTCTTACGTATTATGTAGGGTAGAGATTTTGGAGGCCGAAAAGGACGATTTAGACCATTTTTTGCCAACTGTTGGTGCCTCTTCATGAGATGAACGAGTGTGACAGATGCCGAAAAAGACAGTTATCTATGAAAATGTTGATCTGCCGTGTTGGATTTTTCCGGTCGTTGTTGGGTGCAGTCTTGTAAAGTTGTTTATGCCAAACAACAGATCGGCATCCCATCAATAAAAGCTCAGACCAGACCACAGATTTGTCATTTTAACTTATGGAGTTGTCATTCAGAATGACAACCTTCACAGACCGACCGTAAACGACAAGTCAAAGAAAACGGCCGTCTAAAATCTCGAATGTATGGTCAACTTAAGAGTGGCATGGGCACTGCACGTTGGTTTTCTCCCAGTGGTCTAAGATGCAAAGAGCAAATTTTGTGCCGCAATTTTCATCATACTTACCTAGTGTGTTTATAGACCAAACATTCGCAATGTACATACTTTAGCGGAACCCTTAAAAAAACGAACCTACCTGAGGAATCTCTACAACTACCCCATGTCTACTGTTAAGGCTATTTTTATTGCTGCCTTTTGTGGATCCCCTAACTAGGCTTTAAGGAACCCTGGTTGGGAAACACTGTCATAGTTTATTGTTGGCCAGTGTTAGAACAACAAGGCATATGCACCCTATACCATAATCAAAAAGTTGGCACCTATTAAAACAGTGTTGGTTGGAGATACAGAAGGAATCACAAAACATTTCTTTGTATTTCATGTTATTGAAAGGTTTTCTAAAACTTACCGGTCTTGTGTTCCATGAGATCCTAACTTTTCATTCTTTAGACAATAATCCGGAGAGCTTTGAAGATATATAAGTTCACTTTCCCGTACTGGCCGAATATCCAGGTCTTTTGGCACCAGTTGTTTCCGTGTACCCATTGGTCGATGAACTACTTTTGTTGCTGATAGATATTTGGTTTTAAGTTCCAAGGCGATCTCTCGAAGTTCCAGCAAACCTTTCCAACAGGTCTTAATAGAACAGGACCCCGAAACTCCATGGCATTTACATTTCAAATCCAAGGAGGATCTCAACACCTGAATTCAAAAATTTTACTGTTATTGCTGAATAAGACAACCAAAATATATGCAAACCCAAGTTTACCAATATTGACATAACTAAGATACACAACAGACTGATATCATGGACTGTAGCTCCATGATCCAACAACGTTAACCCCCCCCCCCCACCCTCCCAACATAATATCCTCATTCAGTTATAGCAGCCATATTGGTCGCCCCCCAGCTTTCTCAGGAACATATGTAAATAAGACATGGATGAGTAGATCTTTTTACAGCTTGACAGATGTGGACAACTTAGAGATTGACATTTACTCACCTGTCTCCCCACTTCGCTGTTGTGTAGGTGCATAAGTTTATTGGCTTGAGATCCTGACTTCTTCATCTTCATCGGGGCATCTGAGAACTTAGAGCCCATCATAATACCATAGTTGATGTTATCAGCACATCCTCCCCACCGAGAACCTTGGTCCAGTATCTCCCCAGGTATGGGACCACAAGTGCAACCTGGTAGGTCCCCAGCGGTACAAGCCCTAGCAATTGTATGGCTTATAGTAGCGGCAGACAGAGCGTACAAAAAAGCCGACTCTCGTGTCCCTGAAAAAAAAAAAGATACTCATGTCATTCACCTATTCCTTGTATAGGACTAAAGCTGACCAACACCACCAGTGCTTCTGCCGGTATGGCCAACAAGTCTGACTACGTAGAACATGGAATGAACTAACTTTTTGCTGAAGATATTTCAACATTTAACAACAACTGGAAGAGAATTTTCCTTGTGGTCAATGCAAATATTCAATCGGAATGATTTTTTTTCTACAACTGTTCAGATCATCCAAAAATATCTGTGCATGTACGTTATTCTAAGGCCTCATGCACAGCAGATCCATGTGCACTAAACCCGTATGGAGACGCAGAGTCCCTACGGCTCTGTGGCCCCTTCTTGTGCCACCATATGGTACTTGCGTAAGGCACCATACTAAGGATGTATTCTACCCTAGAAGCAATTCTATATCTTCATTATACAGCGGAGTATGCCACAAAATTTTATGTGGGATTCATGTGGAAGTTCAGTATGGCCCCAGAGAAGTCTACGAGTGTCGAAATCCGGCTCTGTATAAGGCTCTGTTCACATCTGCATAGTGGTTCCCCTTTAGAATTGGAAATATGATGGATTCCACCAGCGCCCAACGAACCCCATATACTTATAATGGGGTCAGTCAGGTTCTGCTGCGATGTCGGCATTTTGACGGGAAAACAGCACTGCATGCAGAACGATAAATTCAGAATGATAAAATTGGCAAGGAAGGCTCTGAAGCCTTGAATGCAGATGTGAACAGAGGGTAACGTCATACGGTTATATAAAAAGTCTAAATAAGTTTCATCTTTGTGTCTATGGCTAACTCTATAGGGAATATCATGTACTTTGATAATCAAAGATATTGATTATTTTGCTATTTTTTTTAGAAATTATTTCGGAATTTTTTGAAAATTGAACAACTGTAAATTACGAAAAAAAAAAAATTAATCAAACATAATAAAAAAAGAAAAACAAACAATAATAAATCTCACCAACCTTCAAGAAAACTTGCAACACTTAAAACTATTAGTTCTATTTTCACATCCACTCTACTGGCAAGGAGTATCACAAAAACAACATTGCTTCAATCATGCTATAACTAAACCAACAAACATCGACTTAATCACAGTTAATGGATGCCAAAAATGCGGAAAAGAACATCAACCGTGTTAGTTTATTGGTCATTTTCATCGTCTGCATTTACAAGTAACTCTCAGATTATTACTATGTCTTTCGAACATTGAGGTGCCGAATATTTCTGCACTCGGAGTAAGAAAGTTGTCATTTCCTGGCCATGTTTAGCTTCTGTAAACCACATAATGAAAAAGAATAACACAATCCTCATAGTCAGAAGGTGGCCTCGTTAATAGTAATGAAGAGCAGCTTTCTCACCAAGAGGAGCTCCCCCAACCCTTGATGGATCTCTATGGTTCATGACTTTCTGATGGCTAATGTTACTGAGAATTTTGTAAGAGGAAAGTTTTTGTAAGTTTTTGCAATTTCCTGAGGGTTGATGAGGAAAGACCAGTGAAAACCTCTGCTTCTTGGATTCTCCACTACTTGTTACATAATATTTACACAAATACCACAAAAGAATTTAATTAATCAGTCGATATATATATATAAATTGTAAAAAAAATAATAATAATTAGTTGTAAAAGAAAAAAAAAAAGTGCAAAAACATAAATTGTAAAAGAAAAGAAAATGACAAAAAATTGCACTTCTAGGAGAAAATCAAATGGAATAAGTAGGATGGATTTTGTAAACTAAGATATGAAATCCAAATGATTACTTGCATGATCAATCCAATTGAGAGACAATTTAGACAAAGCTGAAACAGCAAATTCCAGGACACCCACAGAAATTTTTGAAATTCTTCAGCAAATTGGTTGCCTGAAATTATTATTTTAAGAACGAAAATATTGTAATATTCTGTGCAGTGCAAGAAATTTCTGTGGAAAATTCGAAGAGTTTTCTATTTTAAGACATTGTGGCAAAATTTGCTAATTATTTGCACTAAAAATTAAATTTCAGGGCGTTCATCAAATTCATTGTGTTTTTAGAATGTTTAACATCTAACTCAATAGCTTTGAAAAGTACAGCAAAGTAGGGGAAGGACTAAGTCATGTTGTAAAATGTGCGATTATGTAAAATATTGCTGTATGTATAGGCCAACCTGCCAACCACGGGGTTATGGAAGAAAGAGAAATGTATCAGACATTCCCAGTGAGTTCAATCAAATATACTGTACGAAGCCATATCCGCTATTTTTATAAAATTTGCACAAATTGTTTCATTTTCGCCGAATTTATGCATTTTGTGATACTATTGATAAATCTCCCGCTTAGATTTTAAATCAGAGCAATTGCAGAGGTCAAAATGAAAACACATTTAAGATTCTGCAATTTTTTAATACAAATTTTCCCTACAAATATTATAGACCAACCTATAGACCACTACCTCAAAAACTTCCTGTCTAATTCAAACATTACATTCCCACAATGCACCACAGCATGCCCTGTAACAGCAGGGGGCAGCAGTGAAATGCGGATAATGCAACTTGTGCATTAACAGAAAACCAGAAGAACTATGAATGCAGCTCTGGATATAAGAAGTATTCATACAATGGGATCTTACGGACTCCAAGGTCATTGGGTTGTAGACCAAAGGTCTCTCCAGCTATTGTCATACTACAATCCCCAGCATGCCCTGACAGTCAAAGGCTTGAGACCCACAGTACAGCAAAAATGAGCCAGAATCTATAGGGAGGATGGGAGCTAGGACACAGCTAATCCTGTCTTATATTAACTGGGAGCCTATGAGAACTGGCTACTATCAGGGGTGTAACTAGGAAAGACTGGGCCCCATAGCAAACTTTTGACTGGGGCCCCCCTCCCCTGGGTGTCACACAACCCCCCCCCCCTTGTAGATAGTGCCTTTTTTACAGCCCCCCCTGTAGATAACGCCATACAGCCCCCCTGTAGATAACGCCATACAGCCCCCCTGTAGATAACGCCATACAGCCCCCTCTGTAGATAGCGCCATACAGCCCCCCTGTAGATAACGCCATACAGCCCCCTCTGTAGATAACGCCATACAGCCCCCTCTGTAGATAGCGCCATACAGCCCCCTCTGTAGATAACGTCATACAGCCCCCTCTGTAGATAGCGCCATACAGCACCCCCTGTAGATAGCGCCATACAGCCCCCCTGTAGATAACGCCATACAGCCCCCACTGTAGATAACACCATACAGCCCCCCCTGTAGGGAACGCCATACAGCCGACCTGTAGGGAACGGCATACAGCCCCCCCTGTAGGGAACGCCATACAGCCCCCCCCTGTAGGGAACGCCATACAGTCCCCCCCCCGTGTAGGGAACGCCATACAGTCGTCGTCCCCCTGTAGGTAACGCCATACAGTCGTCGTCCCCCTGTAGGTAATGCCATACAGTCGCCCCCCCCTCTAGGGAACGCCATACAGTCAGCCCCACCCTGTAGGGAATGCCATACAGCCCCCCCCTGTAGGGAACGCTATACAGCCCCCCCTGTAGGGAACGCTATACAGCCCCCCCCTGTAGGGAATGCCATACAGCGTCCCCAACCCCCCCAAAAAATGCGACCTACAGTGTGTCCTACAAAAGACATGTATCCCCTCTCCACAGGATCTCCACAGTGTAGGGGATACATGTGTGATCGCTGGCAGCGATAGGGAGAACGGGGGACTGAATGTCCCCCAAGTTCTCCATGATTAACCTCTGACTTCCGGCGTCTGCGCAGCTCAATAAAAATGAAAGGAGTGCTGGTCACGCATGCGCACAAGCGCGACTGGCGCTCCATTCATTTCTACGGAGCTGCCGACACAGACCCCGGAAGTCCGAGGTTTGTGATGGAGAATTTCAGGGGACTTTCAGTCCCCCATTCTCCCTATCAATGCCAGCGATCACACATGTATCCCCTATCCTGTGGATATCCTGTGGAGAGGGGATACATGTCTTTTGTTTCATGGCAGAGCGGGGAGATACCTCCCTGCTCTGCCGTAGTGTTCAAGTGGGTGTGTTTTACTTTAGACCAAGTGGGCGTTGTACAGAGCAGTGTATGACGCTGACCAATCAGTGACCAATCAGCGTCATACACTTCTCTCCATTCATTTACCCTGCACTAGCGATATAGTTATATCACTATGTGCAGCCACATACGCAAACACTAACATTACTGCAGTGTCCTGATGATGAAACAAGGCAACGTACATTTAGAATACATAATCCAACAGCAAATGTACAAAAAGAATAAATACATTGTTATACATCAGTGTACTGATTGAAAAAGAGAGGATAATGATAGGGGATCACGAATCTCCAAAGTGAGGCTGGAGCTGAGTTCCCAATCTAGGGAATGAAGAAAGAAGGTGAAAGCGGAAAGGAGAAGGGGGGGACGGACCCTCCACAGCATCCCATAGGCAAAGGTGCTATTCCGGCTGACTAAAGGAATGCTGCTCTCAAATTATGTCTTTATAGGAGTCCGAATCCTGAAAAACTATCCATTGGGTCCAAGTTTGGCAAAACCTGGTGCTTGAGTCGTGAATAACGGATGTCAAGTCCTCCATATGCATGATGTCGTTAACCTGTGAAACCCAGAGGGATAGTGTGGGGGGAGATGGATCCTTCCACCGTAGCGGGATGCAATGACGTGCTGCCATCACTAGAAAGTGAAGCAGAGAACGCTTATACTTGTTCGCTGGAATGTCGCAATGATGAAGAAGGAAGAAGGCCGCATCCATAGTTACACTTGTATCTGTGACTTCAATTATCACCCTTTTTATGCCTTCCCAAAATGGGGTAAGGAGGGGACATGACCAGAAGGTATGAAGGAGGGTACCAATGTCTTGCCCACATCTCCAACACATAGGGGACGCTGTGGGGAAGATGTTATGTAGGCGGGCTGGGGTCCTATACCAGCGCGAGAGTAGTTTGAAGCTTGCCTCTTGGTATCTTGTACAGATGGAAGTTTTTTGAGCCATAAGGAGTATACGCTGCCCTTGTGCGGGAGAGAAGGATATCTCCAGATCCTCTTCCCATTTTGAAATGTATGTAGGGGTGGGCATATCTGGGGGGTCCATGAGAATTTTGTAAATTGCGGACAATGTATGTCTAACCAAGTCAGAGCCTGTCTCTAGTGGAGTCTTTACCACTTGGTAGGACATAGGAGCTGAGATAGAGGTTAAAAAGTGTCGTAGTTGCAGAGAACGCCAGTGTCCCAACGGAGGAAGATCAGGAATCTGGGCCAGGTCTGCAACAGAAAGCCATTCACCGTCTGTCAAGAACCGATCTGCACGATACCATCCCGAGGATTGCCATATACGGAAAATTGGGTCCGTCAAGCTAATGGGAAAGGATGGATTGCCCAGTATCGGAAACATAGAGGAAGGGAGTGGCAAGCAAGATGTCCTTACTGAGGGGAGAGAGCAGCACACTAGTGTTGGGCCTATAGTAGGGTGATGGTGGAGATGTCTGAGTTGGCTACGGTGTAGCCACGGAAGAGCCGATAATGGAATAGAGTAGAAACTCTGCTCCAGAGACACCCAAGACTTAAAGGTCGCATGTCTGCACCAATCAACTACCCGAGCGAGATGAGATGCAATGTAGTAGGTGCGGACGTCAGGTAGTGCTAGCCCTCCCGATACCCTAGATCGACACAATAGCGTGCGGGAGAGACGTGGAGTCTTACCATTCCAAACAAACGTAATCTGAAGAGAATTGACCGTTTTAAAGAACTGTGTTGGGATGGCTATGGGAAGGGTTTGAAATAAATATAGTAGCCTAGGAAGTGCATTCATTTTGAAGATGGTACAGCGGCCCATCCATGTAAAGATGCCTTTGGACCATCTGGCGCAATCTGCCTTAAGTTCAGCAAGGAGTGGGGGAAAATGTAATTGAAAGAGATCTCTCAGGTCTGCTGATAAGCGAACCCCGAGATATTTCAGAGCTGTCGGAGTCCATTTAAAACTGAAAGATTGTTTCAGGGCCGCGGAAAGATGGGGTGAGAGAGAAATGTTCAGGGCTTCGGACTTAGAGAAATTAAATTTAAAATTGGATAAACTTGAAAAGCGTTGGAATTCCCGCATGAGATTAGGAAGGGAGACAGTTGGATTGGTCAGAAAAAAAAGCAGATCGTCTGCGTAAGCAGCCACCTTGTTAGCTGAGGTATTCGTTTCTAGTCCCTTCACATCCGGGTTCGCACGTATATGGCGTAAAAAGGGCTCTAGTGTCAGTACAAAGATCAAGGGTGAGAGGGGGCAGCCCTGTCTGGTGCAGTTGTGTATAGCAAATTCCTCTGAGAGAAGTCCATTTACTCGAACTCGAGCAGATGGGCATGAGTATAGTGACATTATCCAGCCCATCATATGGGATCCAAGGCCCAGACGTGAGAGGGTTTCTTCCATAAAGGTCCAGTTGACTCTATCAAACGCTTTTTCCGCGTCCGTAGATAAAAGCATAAGGGGTATATTGGAGATTTTGGCCTTGTGGATAAGATTGATGGCTCTAGTTGTATTATCACGTGCCTCTCTACCTGCCATGAACCCTGCCTGGTCTGTATGTACGATTCCTCCAATCAATGGTGCAAGACGATCCGCCAGAATCTTGGCAAATAATTTGATATCCGTATTGAGCAGGGATATAGGTCTGTAGCTGGCACATTGTGTAGGCTCTTTCCCAGGCTTGGGGATCACCGCGATATGGGCCCTAAGGGCATCGGGAGGGATGGGGGAGGAGGCCGAGTAGGAATTAAAGGAGGCTAGGAAATGTGGTCCTAGGGCCGTCAGAAACTTTTTATAATACTGGATTGTGAATCCATCTGGGCCAGGTGCCTTGCCTGTTCGGGAGTGTTTTAAAGCGTATTAGAGTTCTTGTGTAGTAAGTGGTTCTTCCAGGCTAGTAATGTTGTCTTCCGATAGGGCGGGTAGACCAGAATCTGCGATATATTTAGAGATGTTAGACCTGAATTCACGGGATGCCACAGACGGATTAGTAGAGTCAATATTATACAGGGCAGCGTAGAAATCCCGGAATGCGGAGGCTATGTCCAACGGCAAACGAAGCCGTGTTTGTAAGGGGGATACTATAGAGGGTATATAATTCTGGGTTTGTTGAGTCCGCAAGGCTCTAGCCAGAGACCTACTACTTTTGTTGCCATATTCGTAGTAGTGACGTTTACATTTAGAAAGTGTAGCCTTGGCTCGGGCCATCAATAAGGTACGCAGTTCCTCTCTTTTGCGGAGGAGGGCGATCTTACATTCCGGGTCATGGGAACGTTTGTGTGAGATCTCAAGGATCTCAATTTCGGACAGCAAACGGACCGTGGCCACCGCCCGTTCTCTCTTCAGGCGGGCTCCATGTTTGATAAATATACCCCTGATCACGCATTTATGAGCCTCCCAGATAATGCGAGGATTGATGGTCTCAGTGGCATTAGTTGCGAAGTAGTCAGCTATATTGCGTTGAATATCTGCAGTAACAACTGAATCCGAAAGAAGCGTTGGGTTCAGTTTCCACTGAGATTGGCGGTATAGAGGGGAATGTAGAGAGAGGTTCAAGGTGACTAAAGCATGGTCTGAAAAGGAAATCAAGTCAATATCAGCAGAGCGTATAGAGTGTAGCGAGTGATGTTTGACGAAAAAAAGATCAACTCTGGAGTCTTTGTCGTGTACTGCGGAGTAAAAGGAAAAGTCCCTATCTGCTGGGTGTAGGAGACGCCATGTGTCCACTAATTGGTGTTCGTGAAATGATTTTATAATGCGGCGCAGATGTGCTCTCGAGAATGATGAAGAACCTACGGAAGTGTCCAGTGTGGGATCTAGCGCTACGTTGAAGTCCCCTCCCAGAACAATGGTACCCTCCCCAAACTTCTCCAGAGCATTCAGAAAGCCAACAAGGGCTGTGCTTTGACCGGAGTTGGGTAGATAAAATGAGGCAAAGGTGTATACTTGAGAGTCAATAACACCTTTGATCAAGAGCATCCGTCCCAATTCATCACCGCGAGACCCCTTGAATTCCCAAGGGAGAGATCTGGAGATCAAAATGCTTGTCCCCCTGGATTTCGTGTCAGGAGAAAAACTATGATATGCATTGGGGAACCATGCGTTAGAGAGTTTGAAAGGTTTTTGCTGGCATAGGTGCGTCTCTTGGAGGAACGCCACCTGTATATGTTTGCCTTTCAGCAATTTGAAAAGTATGGATCGTTTTCCAGGGCTGTGTAACCCCTTGACATTCAATGAGACTATTATCAGGTCCGTTTGTGTGTGTCGCGTCATATCTGCCCTAGGATGCGATGGAGGGGGAGGGGAAGGGGAAGGCGAAGGAAAGGACAAAAAGAGTACAGGTAAGTATAAGAAAGAAAAAGAATGAGACGATACACAAGAAAGAAGCCCGAAGGCCGACTCCTAGAAGGTACAAAAACCTGTAAAGGAAGGTTGTTAAATTTGTGGGGACCTGGAAAACCACGGGGGGGGGGGGGGGGGGAGCCCCGGTCCGCAAACATAATCATCAAACAGTAAACCATTTCTTCCATCGCCCACCAATGGGGAGGCGACGGAGGCACAAACAATGATGGAACCGACGTGCATCTCTCAGCTTCTAATAGCCCGAGGTAGGTTAACCTAAAACCTGTGCTAATAGCCATGACCTCTTATGAACAACCTATAGAGTTGCAGTACCCTTCTGGATAAGTATTAATGGCTGCTATAACCGTATATCAGACATAAATCCGTCCTCGTAGCTGTTAAGAGGATTTGAAAAATTGACATGCAACTGATGTATACCTGGCAGACACCGCATTTTAAAATTACCGGAGATATAGGCTAGAAGAATCATATGAAACTCCCCATACCCCACGTCGCAATCAGTTGTCTAATATAGTGAACCAGCAAGAGGGAGGGGATGAGGGAGGTAACAGTAGGCTAAGTGCCTCATGCGCTGCAGGTGATAACACGCCCTCTAAACATCTTCGGACACTAACCCATTTTATGTCGGTCTATAATTGACACTTAAACTAATACGGTATAATCAGCACGCATTTCCTGAGGGCTAAGTAGAGACCTATAGCAGCCACTATATCTATACAAGAAACCTGAGTATCTTATGAAAAAGCTGGGCAAAACATTTGGTTGCAAGAGAACCTTGTTAGGTACCTAGCAAAGCATTATATGGACAAAATAACATTTAGCGACATTGAGTCCTTTGAACAACAATGCTGCAGGCGGCCTAGCAAAACAGTGACAAGTAAAAGGATATTAGCGGGAATGTCCTCTTTAGGCCTCAGGCGGGACCCGGCGGGAGAGGTCGATTAACGGAAGATGTGGTGCTCCCGGGATGGTTCTGCTTCGGATGGGCTGGCTAGGTCTGTTGAGGCGACGACGTTGAGGTTTTTCAATTCTGTCCAGGGCTAGCCAGTCCGGAACAGGGAACGGCTCGATCTGAAGAAAACGAAATAGGCCCTCAAGATCCGAGGAGTGGCGCAGGAGGTAGAAGCCAGAGTTGTTCTTCACGACAACATGGAACGGGTGTCCCCATCTATAAGTGGCACCTTCGGACTTGATCTTTTCAAGCAGAGGATGTAGGAGCCGTCTCATATAAAGTGTCCGTGGGGAGACATCAGGGTATATAGTAACCGTACTTCCTTCAACTGAGACTGGACCATGTGACCATGCCCCCCGAATAATTGCATCTTTGTCAGTATAATAGTGAAGGCGACATAGTACGTCGCGAGGAGAAGACAGATCGAGCGGGCCTGGGCGCGAAACTCTGTGAATTCGATCTAGGAGAAAAGTCGCTTCTGGCGGTCGATTAGTGAGCTTGTTGAATATAATAGAAACTCTGGTCGCCAGCTCATCTCGTGGGCCAAGGTCTGGAAGGCCCTTCAGACGTACATTGTTTCTGCGTCCTCTGTTCTCCTGATCATCTAATTGAAGCGCCAAGGATTGTAAATGTGATCTAGTGTCCGTGGCAGCTCTTTCCAAAGCAGTTACTCTGGAGTCAATGGCAGATACAGTATTTTCAGATGTAAGAGCCCTAGAGTCTATTCTGATCACATCCTGACGCAGGTCAGCTATATCTTGCTGATGTGCCTGCTCAACCCTGGACACCAGAGAGTCAAGATCCTGCCGGGTGGGGAGGGCTTGTATCACCTCCCTCAGTAGTTGTAGGTCAGCGTGTAAGCCAGATGGCCCAGCCTGAACTTCAGGGGCATATGTGTGTGGTATAATGGCGGGCAAATCTCCCACTGAGGACATGTTGAGGGGAGAGACAGAGCTTACCGCATCCTGGGTACTGCAGCAGGGAGGAATCGAGTCGGCAGTCGTGACCGCATATGCTGACTGTAACAGGGGAGCAGGAGGAGAGGGAGCCAAAGTGTCTGTGGCCGGATGTGGTGGCAATGCGTCCGCCATTGCTGCTCGCGGGTCCGCGGCCGTTTGCGAGGAGGAGAGGAAGCGCTCCATGCTTTTACAGCGGCCAGAGGAGCAAGGTAAGGACCGGGAAGTTCCAGGGCAGGTTCCCCTACGTTTTCCTGGCATCGCCTGCCGGGTTTACCCGGTATAGATGGCTGGTATTCAGCTGCTGGTGCGGAGCTCCCCCAGAACGCGTGCTCACGGCTCCATAGCTAAGCCACGCCCCCACTGCAGTAATGTTAGTGTTTGTGTATGTGGCTGCACATAGTGATATAACTATATCGCTAGTGCAGGGTAAATGAATGGAAAGAAGTGCATGATGCTGATTGGTCAGCGTCATACACTGCTCTGTACAACGCCCACTTGGTCTAAAGTAAACACGCCCACTTGGGCATTAAGAAAGCTCATTAGCATAAAGCGAAAAATCGCTCATAAAGTGGTTTAAAATAGATTGTTTTTCTAAATAAAAAGCATTACTGTCACCTACATTATAGCGCCGATCTCCTTATGTAGGAGACAGGGAAATTATAATGTGGTGACAGAGCCTCTTTAAGAGGCCGACCTTTAAGAGTGGATTCCAGTTTGCACCCGTACAACAAGGAGATTATACCCTTAGGGCTTATTCAGACGAACGTATAATACGTCCGTGCTACGCGCGTGATTTTCATGCGCTTCGCACGGACCTATGTTAGTCAATAGGGCCGTTCAGACTGTCAGTGATTTTCACGCAGCGTATGTCCGCTGCGTGAAACGCACGACATGTCCTATATTTGCCCGTTTTTCGTGTGAAAACCACACACGGCACACGGATGCACTTCCGTGTGACGCGCGTGATTCGCGCAACAGCTGTCAAAACTATGAATGAAAACAGAAAAGCACCACGCGCTTTTCTGTTTACAAACATAAAAACAGAGCGTCATAATGATGGTGGCTGCGCGAAAATCACGCAGCCGCGCATCATATGCTGCTGACACACTAAGCTTTTATGGACCTTTTGCGCGCGCAAAACGCAGCGTTTTTTGCGTGCGCAAAACACACACGCTCGTGTGAATCCGGCCTTAGTGTTACCAGGTTGCGCCAGAACCGTGATAAAAGAAGTATGAGAGGACGGGACAATCGGGACAAGTCTATTCTGTACATCATAAGCATCCCAAAGCTGCAAATACTGATAAAAACTCGATCTCGGCAGATCAAATTGCTCCTGATGATCTTCAAATGTACGAAACACACCATCCGAAAACTCTGCTGCGGACCATAGGTTGCGGTGCGGAATTTTCCCTCCGCAGCATGCACTGACTGTTGCGGAGAAGAAGTGGAATTTCACTGCGGATTTCAGCCTTTGCAATGCAAAAACTGAGATCTGTGGCAAGTCCGCTGTGATATCTGCAACGTCTGAATTACCAGAAGAGGCCGTACTGAAAGAAGAAAAAAAGGAATAAGGGAAGGCCTCCATGACTAAAATAGATGGGAGGGACACAGAGTTGGCTGGCCTATGAGAGGAAAGGGGGGGGGGGACAGCAGGAGGGCTTGAGTGAGAAGGGGTGGGGATTGAAGGGGATGTACCTGTTTCCTGTTTGTGCTCTCCCTCTCTTCGCCAGGACACAGAAGCAGGAACATGTTTGTTACCCCTGCTGCGTCTGATGAGGAGGCTATGGAGCTGTTGCGGGCCGCGGCAGCCTCTCAGGGTCCTGGATGGCTCGGAGCACGAGTAGCGACGCTGCTGCAGGGACAATCGGGCGCTCCGGTCCAGGAGCGAGCAGAGTCGGCTGGAGCAAGCGGGGAGCGCTCTGTCATGCCGGTGGTCGCGGGGCTGCTGGAGCAGGCCGAGGTACAGGACCGGCGTACCAGGGGGTCGGGCAGGAGAAGAGGAGAGCCCGTTTCCCCCATGACTCAGGCCAGGGCTGGCACTCCCGGCGTGACGCGCAGCACGAGGCGCTCGCGCCCGCCCGCAAGGCTGAGTCCTGAAGACATCCCGCGGGCGCGGTGGCGCAAGAGGAGCCCATCAGTGGACCCTGCAGGCCAGACACCAGGGCGGCCGGCCGCTGCTCTTTCGTCTGGTCCTGGGAGGAATCCCAAAACGCGGCAGCGCCCGGCGGCAGCGGCGAGGAGGACGCGGCCTTCACTTCCGGTCACATCCTCTCCTTCTTCAGCACGTGGCGGAAGGGCAACGGCGACCCTGCATGGTGATGTGCCAGCCAGAGGGTCGGCTCATGGTGTCGTCGAGGTGGAAACGACCAGAGGTCGCAGGATGAGGTCGGTGGTTGGAGTGCCAGGGACGGAACAGCTTGGAGCTGGTTCAGCGGGACGGATGAGGCATGAACTGGACCTCGGCCAATTGGATGATGCGATGTCACCCCCCCTTTACTCAGACGAAAATCGAAATTCCCCGTGCACACATTGCCAATGCGGACAGCGCCAGAGGGAGTCCGGAGCATTGGAGGACGGTGAGCGGCGGGCCTCTCCACGTGGACATGGGGGTCCGGCTGACGGGTTCACAGCCCCTGGGCAGCCTGGTGAGTTGACACCTACGTTACCATTTCCAGCTTTATTGATGTCGGGTATCGGTGTAGAGGGTGTCGAGGCGGTGGGCGTCGCGGCGGAGTCGGGGGTCCCGTCGCTACAGGCGGGTGCGGGGGATAGTTTGGCGGAGTTAGTAGGATGTTTAAAAGTGTTAGTGGGGCGGCTAGGTGGTTCCCCTTCCCAAGAATCGTCAGGTGTGGCGCCGGCCGCGGTGTGGGGGGGCAGTGTTGGAAGCGCTCCGGTTCGTCAAAACGGTGGGGGGTTGAATGCCGGGGCAGCGGTGGCAGTGGCGGCGGCGGTTCAAACAGACTCGCCAAAGGAGGTTGATAGGGTGCGTCTTGATGATCGTGCGCGCGGGGAGGTTTATGTTTGTTATGAGGGCCCGTTAGGGGCGCATTTAAAGCAGGAGGTAAAGGAAAGGATTTGGAAGGACGAGTATGTGGAGATTTTTTCCTTGCTTCCGCTGGAGAAGTTTAATTTAGATAAGGTGAAGCGGGATGAAACAAAAAAGGATGAGGAAGAAAAGAGACGGTACAGGTTGATTCCAAAAACGTTCGTCAATTGGATGCAGGCTTTTGCAATTTTGGCGAGCGTTATTGGGGAAAAGGCGCCAGATAATTGTTCCGGCTTGTTTTGTTATTTGGATGCGGTGGGGGAGGCGCATCGGGTTTATGGGGGCCAGGCCTGGCTTCGTTACGATGAGCAGTTTCGGCAGAGGAAAGCGGTGCGGCCGAATATACGGTGGGACCATAAGGACATAGCCTTATGGTTGAAAGTGACGGCACTTTATAAGCAGGGGCAGTCCTTTCCCGGGAGCGGGAATGCAGCAGGAACTTCCGGCAGGGGTAGTCAGGCCTCAGGTTCAAAATTTGGGACGTGTTGGCAGTTCAATGAGGGGCAGTGCAAATTTGGAGCGACGTGTAAATTCAAGCATGCGTGTTCACATTGCAGCGGGCAGTCACATGGAGCGTCTAAATGTTTTAAGAAGGGTAAACGACAAGGGGGAGCCAGCGGTGCGTCTGGTTATGGGGGAGACTCCGGTGAAACTCATAAAGATGGCCCCCTTTCTAAGTAGGTACCCCAATAAGGAGGGGGCGCGGTTGATTAGTTTAGGTTTTGGTTACGGTTTCGTTATTCCGCCCCCTGTGCATGAGGTCCCTTTCACGCAGCGCAACCTTAAGTCGGCATATCAGCATGCGGGGGTAGTCTCGGAAAAAATCCGGAAGGAGATTGATCTGGGCAGAATGGCGGGCCCCTTTAGCACGATCCCAGTTCCAGGTTTGGTGGTGTCACCGTTAGGGGTGGTTCCAAAACGAGAAGGTAACAAATTCCGGCTTATTCAGCATTTGTCCTTCCCGAAGGGGGCGTCGGTTAACGATGGCATTGACCAGGATCTCTGTTCTGTGGTCTACACGTCGTTTGATGCGGCGGTAGCGTTGGTACGTGGTTACGGAAGAGGGGCTCTGATGGCAAAAACTGATATTCAAGCGGCGTTTCGTTTGTTGCCGGTTCATCCGGACAGCCAGAGGTTGTTGGGATGTTATTGGGAAGGGGATTATTACATTGATCGATGCCTTCCCATGGGTTGTTCGTTGTCGTGCGCGTACTTTGAGGTGTTTAGTTCTTTTTTGGAATGGGTAGTCAGGGAGGTCGCGGGGGTGGAATCAGTTATTCACTATCTCGACGATTTCTTGTGCGTTGGCCCGTCGTGTTCGGGGGTTTGCGCAAATTTGTTGGAGACGGTCAATTGGGTGTCAAGGGAGTTCGGTGTACCCTTGGCTGTGGAAAAAACTGAGGGTCCGGTGATGACCATTTGTTTTTTGGGAATTACTATCGACTCCGTAGCAATGGAGTGCAGATTGCCGGAGGATAAGTTGGGGGATTTGCGGTTGGTAGTGGAGCAAGCGTGTCGGATTAGGAAAATTACGCTACGTGAATTGCAGTCCTTATTGGGGAAGTTGAATTTTGCCTGCCGCATCATGCCGATGGGCAGGGTTTTTTGTCGGCGGTTGGCAGCGGCGACGGCGGGGGTTCGGGAACCCCATCATTTCATTCGTCTGGCTGCAGAGTACAGGGAAGATTTACAGGTCTGGCTCCATTTTCTGGCACAGTATAATGGGCGCTCTCTTTGGATGTCCCGGGCGTTAGATAGCTTCGATTTGGAATTGTTCACTGACGCGTCTGGGGCGGTGGGGTTCGGGGCGTTCTTTAAAGGTCAATGGTGCGCGGGAAAATGGCCGGTTGCATGGGTGGAGGCGGGACTGACGCGTAACTTGGCCCTACTCGAACTGTTTCCCATCGTGGTGGCGGTCACCATTTGGGGAGACAGGTTCCGGGACAAAAAAGTGCGTTTTCATTGCGACAATTTGGGGGTGGTGATGGCTATAAATAATACTTCGGCGTCGTCCCCTCCAGTGGTTCGCTTGTTGCGTCAGTTGGTGCTTTCCTGTTTGAGTTTAAATGCATGGGTGGTGGCGGTGCATGTTCCCGGGGTAGAGAATTGTATTGCTGACGCGCTTTCTCGCTCGCAGTGGGATCGTTTCCGGCAGCTGGTCCCGGACGCGGAGTTAACAGGGGTGGACTGTCCCAGTCATCTGTGGGAGCTGGTATCCAGGCGGCAGGTGCATTGATTAAACGTTCACTGGCCAGTGCGACGTGGTCGTCGTATGCGGCTGGATGGAGGCAATGGGAGGAGTGGGTGAGATCTTTGGGAGATGTGTGCTCGGAGGATGATAGGATGGTGGCCTTGCTGTTTTGGTTGGGGGATGCGTTCGCCCGGGGTTGCACGGTCGCTAAGGTTAATCGCTTCGTGGCGGCCATTGCTTTCGGTTGTAAGTTACGGGGGTTGGCAGATATCACGAAGCGGTTTTTGGTGGGCCAGGCATTGAAAGGGCTGAGACGGGGTGTAGTCGTGAGGGATAAGAGGCGTCCCGTGTCATTTCAATTGTTGTGTTCCCTGGAGGTGGTGGTGCGGCAGGTGTGTCGTTCAGAGTATGAGAGCAAGCTTTTCCGGTTGGCTTTTGCGTTAGCCTTTTTTGGAGCTTTTCGGGTAGGGGAATTGGTTTCCCCCAGTTCGGTGAGAGCGGGGGGCTTGTTGCAGGATAATGTCGATTTGTATGAAGACAGGGTGGAGATAGTGTTGCGAAGGTCCAAAACGGACCAAGGAGGGGCAGGACGTCGAGTGGTTTTGCTGGCGGTCCCAAAGAATCCGGTTTGTCCAGTGTTGTGTGTCAAGGAGTACTTGGCGGGTTTAGATCTCTCAGACGGGCCGTTGCTGCGGCACGAGGATGGCTCGTTTCTGTCGCGGTATCAGTTTATTTCGGTTTTCAGAAAGTGTCTGGTGGCTAGCGGGGTGCAGGCAGAGCAATACTCGTCTCATTCTTTCCGTATAGGGGCAGCGACGGAGGCGGTGAGATGGGGTTTAGATGATGCAGGCGTGCAGCGGATAGGGCGTTGGGAGTCGGCGCGTTTCCGTTCTTATGTGCGCTTGAACATGTTGTGATATATTGATGTATAGCATGTTCCGGGTGCGTGCGTTTCCGCCTGAGTATTAATGGTACGCGGCAGCAAGAGGTGGTGCGTGTATGTTCTTCATTTGTTTTGCAGGCCGTGACTCATGCATGGTGTGGATTATGGGACATTCTTTTGTGTACTGGGGTGCCCTTCGCGCGGATGTACGGCCGGACGGTCGACAGCTCAGGATTCCGCGGGACGCGGCGGTTGTGAGGTGGATGGGTATACGGGGAATGACATGGAACAGGGTATTGCCCGAGTTTCACAATTTTGTACTGCTTGACAGGGCGCCGGAGGTACTGGTGTTGCATGTGGGAGGCAACGATTTGGGTATACGCCCTTTCCGGGAGTTGGTACGGGACGTCAAGCATGATTTGCTCTGCTTATGGGCAACTTATCCTAAATTGGTGACGGTGTGGTCTGAGATGGTCCCTAGGAAGAACTGGCGGATGGCCCGTTCTGTGGGAAAAATTAACAAGGCTCGCATTAAGGCTAATAGGGCCATATCGAGCTTCGTGACGCGTAATGGTGGGGTTGCGGTGCGCCACTGGGATCTGGAGGCTGGGACAGGCAGCTACTGGAGAGAGGACGGTGTGCACCTCAATGAGGTGGGGATGGATATGTGGAGTCTGGCTTTGACCGATGGAATTGAGCGAGCGGTGGGAGTGTGGAGGAGCTCGCAGGCGTGAGGTGGTCAAGGCCTGTTTCGCTTTGGCGGGGGGGAGTCCTTGAAGTAGGTCGTAAAAAGTGGTGGGGGGGAATGCATCACGGGATGCACCCCCAATTTGTCGGCTTCTTAGGGTGTTACCCCTTTTGAAAGCTGGGTTATATATATTTATATATATATGGTGGTCATCTGCAAAAAGGTAATTTGGTGCTCCTGGGCCGGGTTACGGCTGGGGGTAAGGTATTTGTGGGCAGATGGCCAAAATTAAGTATCGGTGGCTTCAAGGACTTGCCCCTGTCATTCTGGTTGGTTTATAATGTTATGACCCTGATAGGGTCGCAGTGGGTTATTTGTTGTTATGATGTATCCCCTTTTTTGGGGATTCAAAAATTATGGTATTTAAAGTTATTGTTATTTAAATAATAAACGGCTGCTGTGGCCATTAAAATCCAACTCTGTTTCAGTGTCTGCTTTGGGAGGGTAGATTTACATAAGGGGAGAAGCGACTCGACTTATTTGAGTCATGTCAAATATGCAAATGTTGCTGCAGATTCGATACATAATTGCCCCAAATCTACTCCAACATTTGCTGCGGAAAAACTCTGCCACGTCTGGCCGTGCCCTTACAGTAGTTATATTATTGTATATAGGAGCAGTATTATAGTAGTTATATTCTTGTATATAGGGGGCAGTATTATAGTAGTTATATTCTTGCATATAGGGGGCAGTATTATAGTAGTTATAGTCTTGCATATAGGAGCAGTATTATAGTAGTTATATTCTTGTACATAGTAGCAGTATTATAGTAGTTATATTCTTGTATATAGGGGCAGTATTATAGTAGTTATATTCTTGTATATAGGGGGCAGTATTATAGTAGTTATATTCTTGTATATTGGGGGCAGTATTATAGTAGCTATATTCTTGTATATAGGGGGCAGTATTATAGTAGTTATATTCTTATATATAGGGGCAGTATTATAGTAGTTATATTCTTGTATATAGGGGGCAGTATTATAGTAGTTATATTCTTGTATATAGGGGCAGTATTATAGTAGTTATATTCTTGTATATAGGGGGCAGTATTATAGTAGTTATATTCTTGTATATAGGGGCAGTATTATAGTCGTTATATTCTTGTATATAGGAGCAGTATTATAGTAGTTATATTCTTGTATATAGGGGCAGTATTATAGTAGTTATATTCTTGTATATAGGAGGCAGTATTATAGTAGTTATATTCTTGTATATAGGAGGCAGTATTATAGTAGTTATATTCTTGTATATAGGGGCAGTATTATAGTCGTTATATTCTTGTATATAGGAGCAGTATTATAGTAGTTATATTCTTGTATATAGGAGGCAGTATTATAGTAGTTATATTCTTGTATATAGGGGCAGTATTATAGTAGTTATATTCTTGTACATAGTAGCAGTATTATAGTAGTTATATTCTTGTATATAGGGGCAGTATTATAGTAGTTATATTCTTGTATATAGGAGGCAGTATTATTGTAGTTATATTCTTGTATATAGGGGGCAGTATTATAGTAGTTGTATTCTTGTATATAGGGGGCAGTATTATAGTAGTTATATTCTTGTAGATAGGAGCAGTATTATAGTAGTTATAGTCTTGTATATAGGAGCAGTATTATAGTAGTTATAGTCTTGTATATAGGAGCAGTATTATAGTAGTTATATTCTTGTATATAGGAGGCAGTATTATAGTAGTTATATTCTTGTATATAGGAGGCAGTATTATAGTAGTTATATTATTGTATATAGGGGAGGTATTATAGTAGTTATATTCTTGTATATAGGGGCAGTATTATAGTAGTTATATTCTTGTATATAGGAGGCAGTATTATAGTAGGTATATTCTTGTATATAGGGGCAGTATTATAGTAGTTATATTCTTGTATATAGGGGGCAGTATTATAGTAGTTATATTCTTGTATATAGGGGCAGTATTATAGTAGATATAGTAATGTATATAGGAGCAGTATTATAGTAGTTATATTCATGTACATAGGAGGCAGTATTATAGTAGTTATATTCTTGTATATAGGAGGCAGTATTATAGTAATTATATCCTTGTATTTAGGAGCAGTATTATAGTAGTTATATTCTTGTATATAGGAGGCAGTATTATAGTAGTTATATTCTTGTATATAGGGGCAGTATTATAGTAGTTATATTCTTGTATATAGGGGCAGTATTATAGTAGTTATATTCTTGTATATAGGAGGCAGTATTATAGTAGGTATATTCTTGCATATAGGGGCAGTATTATAGTAGTTATATTCTTGTATATAGGGGCAGTATTATAGTAGTTATATTCTTGTATATAGGGGCAGTATTATAGTAGATATAGTAATGTATATAGGAGCAGTATTATAGTGGTTATATTCTTGTACATAGGAGGCAGTATTATAGTAGGTATATTCTTGCATATAGAGGCAGTATTATAGTAGTTATATTCTTGTATATAGGAGCAGTATTATAGTAGATATAGTAATGTATATAGGAGCAGTATTATAGTAGTTATATTCTTGTATATAGGGGCAGTATTATAGTAGTTATATTCTTGTATATAGGGGCAGTATTATAGTAGTTATATTCTTGTATATAGGGGGCAGTATTATAGTAGTTATATTCTTGTATATAGGGGCAGTATTATAGTAGATATAGTAATGTATATAGGAGCAGTATTATAGTGGTTATATTCTTGTACATAGGAGGCAGTATTATAGTAGTTATATTCTTGTATATAGGAGGCAGTATTATAGTAGTTATATTCTTGTATATAGGGGCAGTATTATAGTAGATATAGTATTGTATATAGGGGCAGTATTATAGTAGTTATATTCTTGTATATAGGGGCAGTATTATAGTAGATATATTCTTGTATATAGGGGCAGTATTATAGTAGTTATATTCTTGTACATAGGGGCAGTATTATAGTAGTTATATTCTTGTATATAGGAGCAGTATTATAGTAGTTATATTCTTGTGCATAGGAGGCAGTATTATAGTAGTTATATTCTTGTATATAGGAGCAGTATTATAGTAGTTATATTCTTGTACATAGGGGCAGTATTATAGTAGTTATATTTTGTTTATAGGGGGCAGTATTATAGTAGTTCTATAGGGGCAGTATTATAGTAGTCATATTCTTGTATATAGGGGCAGTATTATAGTAGTTATAGTCTTGTATATAGGGGCAGTATTATAGTAGTTAGACTACCGTTCAAAAGTTTGGGGTCACCCAGACAATTTTGTGTTTTCCATGAAAACTCACACTTATATTCATCAAATGAGTTGCAAAATGACTAGAAAATATAGTCAAGACATTGACAAGGTTAGAAATAATGATTTTTATTTGAAATAATAATTTTCTCCTTCAAACTTTGCTTTCGTCAAAGAATGCTCCATTTGCAGCAATTCCAGCATTGCAGACCTTTGGCATTCTAGCTGTTAATTTGCTGAGGTAAATGGGAGAAATTTCACCCCATGCTTCCAGAAGCCCCTCCCACAAGTTGGATTGGCTTGATGGGCACTTCTTGCGTAAAAATACGGTCAAGCTGCTCCGACAACAGGTCTATGGGGTTGAGATCTGGTGACTGCGCTGGCCACTCCATTACAGATAGAATACCAGCTGCCGGCTTCTTCCCTAAATAGTTCTTGCATCATTTGGAGGTGTGCTTTGGGTCATTGTCCTGTTGTAGGATGAAATTGGCTCCAATCAAGCGCTGTCCACAGGGTATGGCATGGCGTTGCAAAATGGAGTGATAGCCTTCCTTATTCAAAATCCCTTTTACCTTGTACAAATCTCCCACTTTACCAGCACCAAAGCAATCCCAGACCATCACATTACCTCCACTTTGCTTGACAGGTGGCGTCAGGCACTCTTCCAGCATCTTTTCAGTTGTTCTGCGTCTCACAAATGTTCTTCTGTGTGATCCAAACACCTCAAACTTCGATTCGTCTGTCCATAACACTTTTTTCCAATCTTCCTCTGTCCAATGTCTGTGTGCTTTTGCCCATATTAATCTTTTCCTTTTATCAGCCAGTCTCAGATATGGCTTTTTCTTTGCCATTCTGCCCTGAAGGCCAGCATCCCGGAGTCGCCTCTTCACTGTAGACGTTGACACTGGCGTTTTGCGGGTACTATTTAATGAAGCTGCCAGATGAGGACCTGTGAGGCGTCTATTTCTTAAACTAGAGACTCTAATGTACTTGTCTTGTTGCTCAGTTGTGCAGCGGGGCCTCCCACTTCCCTTTCTACTCTGGTTAGAGCCTGTTTGTGCTGTCCTCTGAAGGGAGTAGTATACACCGTTGTAGGAAATCTTCAGTTTCTTGGCAATTTCTCGCATTGAATAGCCTTAATTTCTAAGAACAAGAATAGACTGTCGAGTTTCACATGAAAGCTCTCATTTTCTAGCCATTTTGAGAGTTTAATCGAACCCACAAATGTAATGCTCCAGATTTTCAACTAGCTCAAAGGAAGGTCAGTTTTATAGCTCCTCTAAACAGCAAAACTGTTTACAGCAGTGCTAACATAATTGCACAAGTGTTTTCAAGTGTTTTCTAATCATCCATTAGCCTTCTAACACAGTTAGCAAACACAATGTACCATTAGAACACTGGAGTGATGGTTGCTGGAAATGGGCCTCTATACACCTATGTAGATATTGCATTAAAAACCAGACGTTTGCAGCTAGAATAGTCATTTTGCACATTAACAATGTATAGAGTGTATTTCTGATTAATTTAATGTTATCTTCATTGAAAAAAACTGTGCTTTTCTTGCAAAAATAAGTAAATTTCTAAGTGACCCTAAACTTTTGAACGGTAGTGTATATTCTTGTATATAGGGAGCTCTATTACAGTAGTTATATTCTTGTATATAGGGGCAGTATTATAGTATTTACATTCTTGTATATAGGGGGCAGTATTATAGTAGTTATATTCTTGTACATAGGGGGCAGTATTAGGGCATGCCCCCACGTGGCGGATTTCCTCCGCAACTGTCCGCATCAATGCCGCACCTAATCCGGGTTGCGGATTACGGCTGCGGATCTGCCCAAAATGTGCAGTAAATTGATGCGGACTAGCTGCTGCGGACTGCGGAAAAAGTGCTTCCCTTCTCTCTATCAGTGCAGGATAGAGAGAAGGGACAGCACTTTCCCTAGTGAAAGTAAACGAATTTCATACTTACCGGCCGTTGTCTTGGTGACGCGTCCCTCTTTCGGCATCCAGCCCTACCTCCCTGGATGACGCGGCAGTCCATGTGACCGCTGCAGCCTGTGCTTGGCCTGTGATTGGCTGCAGCCGTCACTTACACTGAAACGTCATCCTGGGAAGCCGGACTGGAGACAGAAGCAGGGAGTTCTCAGTAAGTATGAACTTCTATTTTTTTACAGGTTGCTGTATATTGGGATCGGTAGTCACTATCCAGGGTGCAGAAACAGTTACTGCCGATCGCTTAACTCTTTCAGCACCCTGGACAGTGACTATTTACTGACGTCTCCTAGCAACGCTCCTGTAAGTCCGGGAGCCCCATTGACTTCCTCAGTCTGGCTGTAGACCTAGAAATACATAGGTCCAGCCAGAATGAAGAAATGTCATGTCAAAAAAGCAAGACGCATCCGCAGCACACATGACATGTGCATGACAGCTGCGGACTTCATTGCGGAATTTAGAATCTCCATTGAAGTCAATGGAGAAATTCTGCAATGAGTCCGCAACCAGTCCGCCACTGCTCCGCAACAGACAGAGCATGCTGCGGACACCAAATTCCGCTCCGCAGCCTATGCTCCGCAGCGGAATTTTACGCATCGTCTAAACGAACACTTCTAAATTTAAGTGGAAGTCAATGGAGAAACGGCTCCGCTGCGGATTAACGCTGCGGAGTGTCCGCAGCGGAATTCAAGTGAAATTCCGCCACGTGTGAACCCAGCCTTATAGTTGTTATATCCTTGTACATAGAAGTCAGTATTACAGTAGATATATTCTTATATATATAGAGGGCAGTATTATAGTAGTTATATTCTTGTATATAGGGGGTAGTATTATAGTAGTTATATTCTTGTATATAGGGGGCAATATTATAGTAGTTATATTCTTGTGTATAGGAGCAGTATTATAGTAGTTATATTCTTGTATATAGGAGGCAGTATTATAGTAGTTTTATTCTTGTATATAGGAGCAGTATTATAGTAGTTATATTCTTGTATATAGGAGGCAGCATTATAGTCATTATATTCTTGTATATAGGGGCAGTATTATAGTAGTTATATTCTTGTATATAGGGGCAGTATTATAGTAGTTATATTCTTGTGTATAGGGGCAGTATTATAGTAGTTATATTCTTGTATATAGGAGCAGTATTATAGTAGTTATATTTTTGTATATAGGGAACAGTATTATAGTAGTTATATTCTTGTATATAGGAGGCAGCATTATAGTAGTTATATTCTTGTATATGGGGGCAGTATTATAGTAGTTATATTCTTGTACATACCGGGCAGTATTATAGTAGTTATATTCTTGTATATAGGGGCAGTATTAGGCTGGATTCAAATGAGCATGTTCGGTCCGTAAAGGACGGAACGTATTTCGGCGGCAAGTCCCTGACCGAACACACTGCAGGGAGCTGGGCTCCTAGTATCATAGTTATCTATGACGCTAGGAGTCCCTGCCTCGCTGCAGGACAACTGTCCCGTACTGTAATCATGTTTTGAGTACGGGACAGTAGTTCCACGGAGAGGCAGGGACTCCTAGGGTCATACATAACTATGATGCTAGGAGCCCGGCTCCCTGCAGTGTGTTCGGTCCGGGACTTGCAGCCGAAATTCGTTTCGTCCTTTACGGACCGAACATGCTCATGTGAATCCAGCCTTATAGTAGTTATATTCTTATATAGAAGGGGCAGTATTATAGTAGTTATATTCTTCTATCTATATAGGGTCAGTATTATAGTAGTTATATTCTTGTATATAGGGGGCAGTATTATAGTAGTTATATTCTTGTATATAGGGGCAGTATAATAGTAGTTATATTCTTGTATATAGGAGCAGTATTATAGTAGTTATATTTTTGTATAAAGGGGGCAGCATTATAGTAGTTATATTCTTGTATATAGGAGCAGTATTATAGTAGTTATATTCTTGTATATAGGGGCAATATTATAGTAGTTATATTCTTGTATATAGGGAGCAGTATTATAGTAGTTATATTCTTGTATAAAGGGGGCAGCATTATAGTAGTTATATTCTTGTATATAGGGGCAGTATTATAGTAGTTATATTCTTATATATAGGAGCAGTATTATAGTAGTTATATTCTTGTATATAGGGGCAGTATTATAGTAGTTATATTCTTCTATATAGGGGCAGTATTATAGTAGTTATATTCTTGTATATAGGGGGCAGTATTATAGTAGTTATATTCTTATATATAGGGGCAGTATAATAGTAGTTATATTCTTGTATAAAGGGGCAGTATTATAGTAGTTATATTCTTGTAGATAGGGGGCAGTATTATAGTAGTTATATTCTTGTATATAGGGGGCAGTATTATAGTAGTTATATTCTTGTATATAGGGAGCAATATTATAGTAGTTATATTCTTGTATATAGGGAGCAGTATTATAGTAGTTATATTCTTGTATATAGGAGCAGTATTACAGTAGTTATATTCTTGTATATAGGGGGCAGTATTATAGTAGTTATATTCTTGTATATAGGGGGCAGTATTATTGTAGTTATATTTTTGTATATAGGGGGCAGTATTTTAGTAGTTATATTGTTTTATATAGGAGCAGTATTATAGTAGTTATATTCTTGTATATAGGAGCAGTATTATAGTAGTTATATTCTTGTATATAGGAGGCAGTATTATAGTAGTTATATTCTTGTATATAGGAGGCAGTATTATAGTAGTTATATTCTTGTATATAGGGGCAGTATTATAGTAGTTATATTCTTGTATATAGGGGCAGTATTAAAGTAGTTATATTCTTGTATATAGGGAGCAGTATTATAGTAGTTATATTCTTGTATATAGGGGGCAGTATTATATTAGTTATATTCTTGTATATAGTGGCAGTATTATAATAGTTGTATTCTTGTATATAGGGCAGTATTGTAGTAGTTATATTCTTGTATATAGGAGCAGCATTATAGTAGTTATATTTTTATATATAGGGGGCCGTATTACAGTAGTTATATTCTTGTATATAGGGGGCAGTATTATAGTAGTTATATTCTTGTATATAGGGGCAGCATTATAGTAGTTAAAGTCTTATATATAGGGGCAGTATTATAGTAGTTATATTCTTGTATATAGGGGGCAGTATTATATTAGTTATATTCTTGTATATAGGAGCAGTATTATAGTAGTTATATTCTTGTGAATAGGGGTCAGTATTATAGTAGTTATATTCTTGTATATTGGAGCAGTATTATAGTAGTTATATTCTTGTATATAGGGGGCAGTATTATAGTAGTTATTTTCTTGTATATTGGGGGCAGTATTATAGTAGTTATATTCTTGTATATAGGCGCAGTATTATAGTAGTTATATTCTTGTATAAAGGGGGGCAGCATTATAGTAGTTATATTCTTGTATATAGGGGCAGTATTATACTAGTTATATTCTTGTATATAGGGGGCAGTATTATAGTAGTTATATTCTTGTATATAAGGGCAGTATAATAGTAGTTATATTCTTGTATATAGGGGCAGTATTACAGTAGTTATATTCTTGTAGATAGGGGGCAGTATTATAGTAGTTATATTCTTGTATATAGGGGGCAGTATTATAGTAGTTATATTCTTGTATATAGGGGGCAGTATTATAGTAGTTATATTCTTGTATATAGGGAGCAGTATTATAGTAGTTATATTCTTGTATATAGGGGCAGTATTATAGTAGTTATATTCTTGTATATAGGGGGCAGTATTATAGTAGTTATGTTCTTGTATATAGGAGCAGTATTATAGTAGTTATATTCTTGTATATAGGGGGCAGTATTATAGTAGTCATATTCTTGTATATAGGGGGCAGTATTATAGTAGTTATATTCTTGTATATAGGGAGCAGTATTATAGTAGTTATATTCTTGTATATAGGGGCAGTATTATAGTAGTTATATTCTTGTATATAGGGGGCAGTATTATAGTAGTTATATTCTTGTATATAGGGGGCAGTATTATAGTAGTTATATTCTTGTATATAGGGGGCAGTATTATAGTAGTTATATTCTTTTATATAGGGGGCAGTATTATAGTAGTTGTATTCTTGTATATAGGGGCAGTATTATAGTAGTTGTATTCTTGTATATAGGGGGCAGTATTATAGTAGTTATATTCTTGTATATAGGAGCAGTATTATAGTAGTTATATTCTTGTATATAGGAGCAGTATTATAGTAGTTATATTCTTGTATATAGGGAGCAGTATTATAGTAGTTATATTCTTGTATATAGGGGGCAGTATTATATTAGTTATATTCTTGTGTATAGTGGCAGTATTATAATAGTTATATTCTTGTATATAGGGCAGTATTGTAGTAGTTATATTCTTGTATATAGGAGCAGTATTATAGTAGTTATATTCTTGTATATAGGGGCAGTATGATAGTAGTTATATTCTTGTATATAGGGGGCAGTATTATAGTAGTTATATTCTTGTATATAGGGGCAGTATTATAGTAGTTATATTCTTGTATATAGGGGGCAGTATTATAGTAGTTATATTCTTGTATATAGGAGCAGTATTATAGTAGTTATATTCTTGTATATAGGAGCAGTATTATAGTAGTTATATTATTGTATATAGGGAGCAGTATTATAGTAGTTATATTCTTGTATATAGGGGGCAGTATTATATTAGTTATATTCTTGTATATAGTGGCAGTATTATAATAGTTATATTCTTGTATATAGGGCAGTATTGTAGTAGTTATATTCTTGTATATAGGAGCAGTATTATAGTAGTTATATTCTTGTATATAGGGGCAGTATGATAGTAGTTATATTCTTGTATATAGGGGCAGTATGATAGTCGTTATATTCTTGTATATAGGAGCAGTATTATAGTAGTTATATTCTTGTATATAGGAGCAGTATTATAGTAGTTATATTCTTGTATATAGGGCAGTATTGTAGTAGTTATATTCTTGTATATAGGAGCAGTATTATAGTAGTTATATTCTTGTATATAGGGGCAGTATTATAGTCGTTATATTCTTGTATATAGGAGCAGTATTATAGTAGTTATATTCTTGTATATAGGAGCAGCATTATAGTAGTTATATTTTTATATATAGGGGGCCGTATTACAGTAGTTATATTCTTGTATATAGGGGGCAGTATTCTATTGGTTGTATTCCTATCCATTAGGGGCAGTAACATAGTAGTTATATTCTCACAATCTTTATTTTTGTTATTCATTGAGTAAGAACATGTAACATGACAAGTTTGATTTTACTATAAGGGCATGGCCACACGTGGCGGATTTCCTCTTGAATTCCGCAGCGGACACTTCGCAGCGTTAATCCGCAGCGGAGCCGTTTCTCCATTGACTTCCACTTTTATTTAGCAGTGTTCGTTTAGACGATGCGTAAAATTCCACTGCGGAGCATAGGCTGCGGTGCGGAATTTGGTGTCCGCAGCATGCAAGGGATGTTGCGGACCAGTGGCGGACTGGTTGCGGACTCATTGCGGAAGTTCTCCATTGACTTCAATGGAGATTCTAATTTCCGCAATGAAGTCCGCAGCTGTCATGCACATGTTATGTGTGCTGCGGATGCGTCTTGCTTTTTTGACATGACATTTCTTCATTCTGGCTGGACCTATGTATTTCTAGGTCTACAGCCAGACTGAGGAAGTCAATGGGGCTCCCGTAATAACGGGAGCGTTGCTAGGAGACGTCAGTAAATAGTCACTGTCCAGGGTGCTGAAAGAGTTAAGCGATCGGCAGTAACTGTTTCTGCACCCTGGACAGTGACTACCGATCACAATATACAGCAACCTGTAACAAAATATAAGTTCATACTTACCGAGAACTCCCTGCTTCTGTCTCCAGTCCGGCCTCCCAGGATGACGTTTCAGTCTAAGTGACGGCTGCAGCCAATCACAGGCCAAGCACAGGCTGCAGCGGTCACATGGACTGCCGCGTCATCCAGGGAGGTCGGGCTGGATGCCGAAAGAGGGACGCGTCACCAAGACAACGGCCGGTAAGTATGAAATTCGTTTACTTTCACTAGGGAAAGTGCTGTCCCTTCTCTCTATCCTGCACTGATAGGGAGAAGGGAAGCACTTTTACCGCAGTCCGCAGCAGCTAGTCCGCATCAATTTACTGCACATTTTGGGCAGATCCGCCGCAGAATCTGCAACGCAGATTCTGTGCGGCATTGATGCGGACAGTTGCGGAGGAAATCCGCCACGTGTGGGCATGCCCTAAAGCTCCCATAGCTGGTTGTGATAGGATCTAGTGTTGAACATCAAGGACAGTGCGCTGTGTTACTCATAAGCATCTGCTGAGCTTACCAATGGTAATCTAGGACTGCAGGTTGGCTTTACACTTCAGTGAACAAATACAACTGCTGTATAAAGCGAAGGTCATTATCATTGAATACATTTGATCATACTGTGTTTTATTTTTAGTACACATTTTACAATATGATACACTATAAGGCTAATCGTTTTTGGATACTTTTCCTAATTATTGAATTCAGGTGATTCAGCCGCACCTATTGCAAACAGGTGCATAAAATAAGAACACAGTTGTGCAACATCCATAGACAAACATTGCTAGTAGTATGGGCTGTACAAATGCCACTGTTGTCACAAGTCAGTTACTGAAATTTCTGATCTGCTAGATCTACACCAGTCACCTGTGTGTTATTATCTGCTAGATCTGCCCCGGTCACCTGTAAGTGTTATTTTTATCTGCTAGATCTGCCCTGATCACCTGTAAGGGCATGACCACACGTAGCGGAATTGCTCTGGAATTCCGCTGCGGACAGTCCGCAGCGGAAATCCACAGCGTACACGTTTCTCCATTGCCTTCCACAGCTTTGTGGTTGGGTTCGTTTACACGTTGCGGACAATTCTGCTGCGTAGCATAGGCTGCGGAGCGGAATTTGGTGTCCGCAGCATACAATGGTTGTTGCGGACGTGTAGCGGACTCATTGCGGAATTTCTCCATTGACTTCAATGGAGAGTCAAAATTCTGCAATGAAGTCCGCAGATGTCATGCACATGTTATGTGTGCTGCGGAGCGGATTGGTTTTACTAACATGACATTTCTTCATTCTGGCCGGACCTACAGTGAAGGAAATAAGTATTTGATCCCTTATTATCTGCTAGATCTGCCCTCGTCACCTGTAAGTGTTATTATTATCTGCTAGATCTGCCATGGACACCTGTAAGTGTTGTTATTATTATCTACTAGATCTAGCAGATAATAATAACACAGGTGACCGGGGCAGATCTAGCAGATAATAAGAGCACTTACAGTTACCAAGGGAAGATCTAGTAGATAATAATAGAACTTACAGGTGACCGGGGCAAATCTAGCAGAATAATAACACTTACAGGTGACAGGGGCAAATCTAGCAGATAATAAGAGCACTTACAGTTACCAGGGGAAGATCTAGTAGATAATAATAGCACTTACAGGTGACCTGGGCAGATCTAGCAGATAATGATAGCACTTACAGTTACCAGGGGAAGATCTAGCAGATAATAATAACACTTACAGGTGACCGTGACAGATCTAGCAGATAATAATAACACAGGTGACCAGGGCAGATCTGTAAGTGTTATTATTATCTGCTAGATCTTCCCCTAGTAACTGTAAGGGCTATCATTATCTGCTAGATCTGCCCAGGTCACCTGTAAGAGCTATCATTATCTGCTAGATCTGCCCCGGTCACCTGTAAGTGCTATTATTATCTGCTAGATTTGCCCCGGTCACCTGTAAGTGTTATTATTCTGCTAGATCTGCCCTGGTCACCTGTAGGTGCTAGAATTATCTGCTAGATCTGCCCCGGTCACCTGTAAGTGCTATTATTATCTACTAGATCTTCCCTTGGTAACTGTAAGTGCTCTTATTATCTGCTAGATCTGCCCCGGTCACCTGTAAGTGTTATTATTAGCTGCTAGATCTGCCCCGGTCACCTGTAAGTGTTGTTATTATCTGCTAGATCTGCCCCGGTCACCTGTAAGTGCTATCATTATCTGCTAGATCTGCCCCGGTCACCTGTAAGTGCTATTATTATCTACTAGATCTTCCCCTGGTAACTGTAAGTGCTCTTATTATCTGCTAGATCTGCCCTGGTTACCTGTAAGTGTTATTATTATCTGCTAGATCTGCCCAGGTCACCTGTAAGTGTTATTATTATCTGCTAGGTCTGTCCCGGTGACCTGTAAGTGCTATTATTGTGAAGTGGAAGGATTTAGGAGAAACAACAGCTCAACCACGAAGCGATAGTCTGGTGGATCAATCTGGGTTCGGTGGAGGCCGAGAGAAAGTTACTTACTTTTATGTATAGTACCTACTGTAAAATTTGGAGGAGGGGTAATGGTCTGGGGCTGCTTTTCAGAGTTCGGACTATTATTTCCAGTGAAGGCTTAATACTACAGCATATACAAAGACATTTTATAGAATTGTAGCTTCCATCTTTGTGGTAACAGTTTGGGATTCGGCCCTTTTCTGCACCCCTGTGCACACAGTGAGCTCCATAAAGGCATGAGGTGAGAAGTTTGGTTTGGAGCACCTTGATGAATTAGGACGCCGAATGTGAGGCAGAACTTCTTCCCCCAACATGAGCGCCTGACCCCACAAATGCTCTTTCAGAATAGGCACAAATTCCCACAGACACTCCAAAATCTTGTAGAAAGTCTTCCCAGAAGAGTGGAGGCTGTTAAACCCGCAAAACAGTCCCAAATCCATATTAACACCCATAGTTTTGGAATGGTATGCCCAACAAGCTCAAACAGGTGTAATGTCCGTGGTCCACATACTTGTGACCATATAGTCTATAATATCCAGGGAATGATTTCCTTTACATTGATTCTAGAATTCTGACATCTCTGATATCCTAAAAAGGTGAATTTCAATAATAATCAGTATATAAAGTTCCCTGGTTTATTTTCTTCAACTTGTTAAAAATTATACTTAGGCATTTACATTAATTTCTGTGAAAGTCTAGTGACCACCAGTATGACCTTCACTCACAAGATTTCTCAGATTCTTGTGCAGAAATTAGTCCTCTCAGGATTTGTGGGGATCCTTTTGAAACCAAATCCGGCATAGGTGTCGTGACTCTCTTATGAACAGAAGCCATGGCACTAGTGTGAACACAGCCTTACCGGTGAACTAATTATTTTTTTTATTAGATAGATAGATAGATAGATAGATAGATAGATAGATAGATAGATAGATAGATAGATAGATAGATAGATAGATAGATAGATAGATAGATAGATATGAGATAGATAGGAGATAGATAGATAGATATGAGATAGATAGATAGATAGATAGATAGATAGATAGATAGATAGATAGATAGATAGATAGATAGATAGATAGATAGATAGATAGATAGATAGATAGATAGATAGATAGATAGATAGATAGATAGATATGAGATAGATAGGAGATAGATAGATAGATAGATAGATAGATAGATAGATAGATAGATAGATAGATAGATAGATAGATAGATAGATAGATAGATAGATAGATATGAGATAGATAGATAGATAGATATGAGATAGATAGATAGATAGATATGAGATAGATAGATAGATAGATAGATAGATAGATAGATAGATAGATAGATAGATAGATAGATAGATAGATAGATAGATAGATAGATAGATAGATATGAGATAGATAGATAGATAGATAGATAGATAGATAGATAGATAGATAGATAGATAGATAGATAGATAGATAGATAGATAGATAGATATGAGATAGATAGATAGATAGATAGATAGATAGATAGATAGATAGATAGATAGATAGATAGATAGATAGATAGATATGAGACAGATGGATAGATAGATAGATAGATAGATAGATAGATAGATAGATAGATAGATAGATAGATAGATAGATAGATAGATAGATAGATATGAGATAGATAGATAGATAGATAGATATGAGATAGATAGATAGATAGATAGATAGATAGATAGATAGATAGATAGATAGATAGATAGATAGATAGATAGATAGATAGATAGATAGATAGATAGATAGATAGATAGATAGATAGATATGAGATAGATAGATAGATAGATATGAGATAGATAGATAGATAGATATGAGATAGATAGATAGATAGATAGATAGATAGATAGATAGATAGATAGATAGATAGATAGATAGATAGATAGATAGATAGATAGATAGATAGATAGATATGAGACAGATGGATAGATAGATAGATAGATAGATAGATAGATAGATAGATAGATAGATAGATAGATAGATAGATAGATAGATAGATAGATAGATAGATATGAGATAGATAGATAGATAGATAGATAGATAGATAGATAGATAGATAGATAGATAGATAGATAGATAGATAGATAGATAGATAGATAGATAGATAGATAGATGTAAAGTGCAATTGTAGTTGGCATAAAGGAGCGTCTACATCTCTCCTTACTACACCCAAACTGTAGGGGACGCTGACTAAAACAACTGCGCTGCTCATCCAGAATATTATGTGACGGATGGGTCTCGGCCAATATAATCGCACAAATCTTCCCCAATTTTCTTTTCCTCAATACCTCCTCAAACAATGGCGCTCCTCCACCCATGATAGATCTTCCTTTTTTATCATTTAACTTCTTTATCTCCGCACTCCTGATGTAACCGACCCAACAGACCGCACCATAAAACAAAACGCTTGCCACCACCGAGTCATAAAACAAATATGAAATGAGCGCAAATTCCGTTTTTTTTTTTGTTTTTTTTTCATTTCAGAGGAAATAAATGTTCCTTATATTTTGGCTGCAGAATTCTCAGTACAATCCTGTTATTCTTATGATTATTATTAGTAATAATGGAATAATAAGAAAAGAATTCAAGTTTTTGAGAAGTTTTTGTTTGTTTGTTTTTTGTTCTGTTTTTGCTAATTTTTTTCCTCTCCAATTCCTTATCTGCAGATACAAGAAAACCTAAAATCAACACAGTAGGTGTTCCCATCATCCATACACTTTTCCGCACCCTCTTGTAGTCAAATTGCCATTAAAAGGAGAGCGCTGCTTTGTGTGCGCTCTATACACAAGGTCGAGAGTTCACTACGAGGTCTGTGATGGTCTATGTACCCAAAACAACCACGAGTGACCCGATACTCTCAATAACTTTATTCTGCTCGCTTCCCGAGTCATTATACTACGATAACATTTAGCTTGTTCTGTAGCTCAAAAACAAAAAAATCCAAAAATATATAAAACTGAAAAACTTCCAAGAAACCAATACAAATTAAAGATAATGAAATCAACACGGTTTTCGGGGACTTGCGAAAAAAAAAATGTCAGTATTTTTTCAATCTTTTCCTGTTGATTAATAAATTTAAAAAAAAAAAAAAAGAAACAAAAAGAAAAAACGAACATCTAAGGTTCCGTTTACATCTGGTGTTAACAGAAACCACAATTCAGATGTGAACAGAGCCTAAGCAATATCCATTTATTCAATTGTGTATGTTTTGAGTTTTTTTTGCATTGCCGTCCTTTGAGTTCCTTATTGTGTTTTTGTCACAAACAAGAATAGATCTTTTTACTTTGGGAAACTTTTGACTTTTTGCTGCTGCTCAGATTCAATCTTGTTTTTGGCCCTGGCTGGACCTGATGTGTGGCCCCTGGCCTGCATACTTATGATGAGACAGGTTGACCACCACTGGTCTAGTCCAACATTCATTGGACTAGAAATGAATTACAGAAGCACAAACAATGCAGAGTTATTCAGCCCAATAAAAATAGGGGAAAAAAATGTAGCTCTTATTCTGGCCTTACAGAATAAAAGTTTATAATTAATGTCCAGTCAGTGGAGTAGCTATAGGGGTCTTTGCTAAGACCGGGTCCCAAAGCCAGGGGGACCACAGGCCTCCCTTACCATAATGTCCACTGTGTAGTCCCGCCGACGTGACGTCCGCCGAGGGGTCCAACAGTGGAGGACTGCAGGGCAGAATGTCAGCAGGCTGTCCTGTCTCCCAGAATGTGCCGATGGGGCACGGGGGTCCGAGGGGCAGAGCGAAATCAGTGACGGTCGCCAAGGTCATGACCATGCGAACGTCACGGACTCCGCCACCGTCCATCACTTTCTGGGAGTCAGGAGAGCCCATGCAAGTTCCTGAAAGGGCTGGCGGGTGGGGGAGGGATTATATGATTACTGTCTGCTGGGGCCCTGTATCTGAGCCTACCATGTGCTAGGCTTAGAAAAGAAGGCCCAGCCGACAGTATCACACATAGGCCCTGTATCCAAGCCTATCATGTGCTAGGCTTAGATACAGGACCCAGCAGACCGTATTAGACATGGGCCCTGTATCTAAGCCTGCCATGTGTCATACTGTTCGCTGGGTCCTGTATCTAATCCTACCAGGTGTGATACTGTCAACTGGGTCCTGTATCTAAGCCTATCATGTATGATACTGTCCACTGGGCCCTGTATCTAAACCTACCATGCGTGATACTGTGGGCCCATGAGCCGTTAGCTACGCCCCTGTGTCCAGTGTCAGCAGTTAGCAAATATTCAATAATATCCAGGCGTTATAAACCAGTGCCAAGAAGAAGGTGGCCAATGGGTGTAGAAGTCGGACAATGGAAACTACATTTTTGGGGTGTAAATATTTGTATACACTATTTTTCTTTTATTCATTATTTATTTGATTGCATTTACATTCCATCATAAAAATTCATATTCTTTTTTTAACCTCACGTGTATTTATACAATTTCATTTCCATCACATTTAGGCCTAATGCCCATGATGGTCCGTGTGCTATCCACAATTTTGCGGATAGCACATGGACCCATTCATTTATATGGCCCCATGCATAAAACCGTGATGCTCACTCATCCGTGTGCGAGCCGCGAGTCCGGGCCACAAAAATTCAGGCCATTTTAGACCCCATGCACATGACCGTGCGCGTAATCACAGTCTGTGATTACGGGCACGGTTGGTCACGGACAGTCATCCGCATTTGCGGGCCATGCTTTCATTATAAAGTATGGGAGGACGGTCCGTAAAACCCAAAAATAGGACATGTCCTATTTTTTGCGGATGCTTTCTACGGCCCGGACACCATCTTGTAAATATACGAGAAGGGGTCTGTGCGCCATAGAAATGAATGGGACCGTATTTTGGTCCGTAATTGCGGACCAAACATACGGTCGTGTGCATTGGGCCTTACTGTCCATTTTGCGGATCATGTGACCAACTCAAGGGTCTAATTCCAGCCTTCCTTTTTTTTTGGGGGGGGAGGGGGGATTCCCAAGCACTGTAAACTTTCAGCAATAGAAGACTGACTAAGGGCTGAGCATTTCATTGAATTCAGTCTTCTACTGCTTGTCTGTATGTTCATTACCCTGCACATAAACCAATCACGTTCTCCGAATATTCACAGCGCAACCAATCTGAAAGTTTACAGTGCTTGGGAATAAGTGACTGGGGCAGAAGAGGATGGAGGTGCAGCCTTATATAGTGGATCGAGCGGGTTCCCCAGCAGCATTTAAAAAAAACAGGATCCTGACCTGTCCACAGAGTTTAAGGCAGCACAGAGAATTTCAGGAGATGAGCGTGCGGATCTTGTGCGGGGTGGTGACTTGCCAATCATGTGAAGGTGTTATTGAGGACAGGAGTGGAGGAGAGGTAACAGACCGAGAGCTACGTAATGGTAAGAGCAGAGTTCACAGCAGCACAGAATCTGCACGCTCCTCTCCTGAAATACTCTGTGCTGCTGTGAACTCTGCTCTTACCATTACGTAGCTCTCAGTCTGTTACCTCTCCTCCACTCAGGTCTTCAATAACACCTTCACATGATTGGCAAGTCACCACCCCGCACAAGATCCGTACGCTCATCTCCTGAAATACTCTGTGCTGCTGTGAACGCTGCTCTTACCATTACGTGGTGACTTGCCAATCATCTGAAGGTGTTATTGAGGACAGGAGTGGAGTAGAGGTAACAGACTGAGAGCTACGTAATGGTAAGAGCAGAGTTCACAACAGCACAGAATATTTCAGGAGAGGAGCGTGCAGATGTTGAGGAGTGTATGACGCTGACTGGTCACTGATTGGTCAGCGTCATACACATAAACATTATGAGATATTTTAAATATAAAATAGCTCATAACTTGGCCAAAAATGAACGTTTTTTTTAAAAAAAAAACACGCTGCTGTTATCTACATTGCAGCGCTGATCACATGCAATAGGAGATAGGGGTTTGAGAATCTGGTGACAGAGCCTCTTTAAAATTAATATTTTTTTATTTTATACCAATAAACATAAGACAATTTTTTTTTAACCCTCCCAGACTAAACATATGATCTCAGACTGACAGTATAAATATTAATAACTATTCATTACATTACACCGAGCTTTAGGGTCTATTCGCACTGGGTTCGCAGTGTACATTCACCGCAAAAGCCCAACGTATCCATAGGGCCCGATCCACCCAACATATGGCCAAAGAGTATTTGCACACGTTTTGGCATATCTCGGTAGGTCTACTGCGTCATCATCCAGCACAACAGTCAAAATTCAGGAAAATCCCAAAATACGGTGGGCCATTTAGTTTTGCCTCCCCCTACATGATAACTAGATAAACAACCTACGGAGGTATTTTAACAATGTGTCGCAATGAAAATCTTTTTCCACCATTTAGAAAAAATTTTGAATATTTTTGGAAACATTTTTTGAAATTTTTTTGGGGGAAACTCTGTCCATTAATAATAAAAAAAAGGCCTCTGATTGGTTTTACCCCCAACTCCGCTGCCATGTTCCTTGACAATTACTGATCATGACTGATGGGATGATTTGCTTGTTGTGAAAACAGAGATGTCGACACGGCCTTCCTCTAACCCCGATGACACAGCTTCTATGGTCCTATTCACAATTCCCTTGACTTGGGCTGAGCGTGGTGTGGGGCATTTGTCCCCTTGGGATATTATTGATTGGCGGAAACAGAGTCCAGTGACCCATGGTCCCCATTATAGTGTATTTCCAACCTTTAAAATTAAAAGCCCTAATGAAGTTAAATAGGTGGATGTATTTGCCCCCTCAAAGTGCTGATTTGGGTCTGAAATGTAATATATATGCCACCAGTTTGTCCCACCTCCTCGCTCAGCTTCCTAAAACTTATGTGCGGGTATTCCCCAGTCCCCTAGGAAATGTGCCTTCGGGTGCCCTCTCTGTGTGGGTATGACCCAGAGAGCACAATGAAAAGTGGGGTGCACAATTTGCATGTAGTATGATCCCCAGTCTTTACCCCAATTTGCTCGTTAAATGGCAAATTAGTGGGTGCACATGCACCCACTTGTTGGTCTAACTTGAAGAGGTATTTCCACTAATAAAATTTATTCCCTATTCAAAGGACCCCGACCAATCGCTAGACAAGGGGACCATGTCGTACAATCCCACTCCTAGGGATGGTTGCAGTTAGGTTGGGGCTATATGGAAAAATGGCCGAGCATGTGGCCTGTTTCATAAAAGTCAATGGGCGATATGGAAACATCTAAGTGATCGATTGGGGATGGGGTTGGTTTATCACTCATCCTGTAGGTCGGAACCAGGAGGCCAATCGAGGGGCTGGAGAAGCCAATAAATGTGAGACATTTGGGTGATTACCTAGTGTCAAAAGATGTCGGAGTGTCCAGACGGGTCCTGGAAAAGAGACATGGGTACTTGATTGCTTGACCACTCTTCTTACCAAATAATGCATCAACAATGTCAGGATACAGTAGACCAGTAGTCCCAAACGCGCATAACTACAACTCCTAGCATGCCCGTAAAGCTTGCAGCTGCCAGGGTATGTTGAGAGTTATTGAGTGGTATTATTACAGCTGGGGAGGCACAGGCTTGAGGTCATTGCAGTAGACTATCATTCCACCAAGACGGCAACGTTCACATTATGTCCTGCCAATAACTGCAACTCAATAGAAAATAAGTAATCTGTTACTTTTGTCCATCAAAACCACGTCTTCCCTTCCCATTATAGAAGAATCTGCTGACTATAAACTGGCTAAAGTGTGGGAGGTGGTGCCTAGTACTGAGTGTCATCGCTCACAGAAAAACAAAGGTCTGGTTACGTGCGGCTGGTTGGCTAGATGTAATTTATCTGCTGACTGGCACTTGAGATCCTGCTGGGACTTCCTGCTGTGAGAGTGGGTGAGAGAGCTGCTTCATTCAGCGTTTGAGCATAGAGCTGTTGATATGAGAATCATGAATACTATGAGATAGTGGTGACTTTTCATATTGGGGTTGAGTAGTTCCGATACAAGCGCTTTTACGGTTTTAAGACACGTGGGATCCTTAGGTTATTGCATGATCTTACCTCGTTCCAAGTCCTGATTAAAGTTTGGTGCCAGCTCTATGGACGTACAGTTCCACCTCATATCTGAGAAGGCTTTAATGCAGGTTTTCTTGACCTCTTTCGCTGCCTGGATGATTGTCTGCATCAGTTCCAGGTTACTCCGGCAGAGCTGCATCTGGGAGGAGACCAGACCGTCCAACTGCTTACAGTGCTGAGTCTGATTCAAGGCTACGGAGGCTGAGTTCTTAGACAATGCTCTGCAGGAGAAGAAAACATCTCAATTATTACCGCAACAGATTTTTCTCAGGATCTGTATTATGAGGTTCTGCGGCAGTCATGATGTGTATTATGAGGTTCTGCGGCAGTCAAGAACTGTATTATGAGGTTCTGCAGAAGTCATGATGTGTATTATGAGGTTCTGCGGCAGTCAAGAACTGTATTATGAGGTTCTGCAGAAGTCATGATGTGTATTATGTGGTTCTGCAGCAGTCAGGATGTGTATTATGAGGTTCTGCAGCAGTCAGGGTGTGTATTATGAGGTTCTGCAGCAGTCAGGATGTGTATTATGAGGTTCTGCAGCAGTCAGGATGTGTATTATGAGGTTCTGCAGCAGTCAGGTTGTGTATTATGAGGTTCTGCAGCAGTCAGGGTGTGTATTATGAGGTTCTGCAGCGGTCAGGTTGTGTATTATGAGGTTCTGCAGCAGTCAGGTGTGTGTTATGAGGTTCTGCAGCAGTCAGGATGCGTATTATGAGGTTCTGCAGCAGTCAGGTTGTGTATTATGAGGTTATGCAGCAGTCAGGGTGTGTATTATGAGGTTCTGCAGCAGTCTGGATGTGTATTATGAGGTTCTGCAGCAGTCAGGATGTGTATTATGAGGTTCTGTAGCAGTCTGGATGTGTATTATGAGGTTCTGCAGCAGTCAGGATGTGTATTATGAGGTTCTACGGCAGTCAAGAACTGTATTATGAGGTTCTGCAGAAGTCATGATGTGTATTATGTGGTTCTGCAGCAGTCAGGATGTGTATTATGAGGTTCTGCAGCAGTCAGGGTGTGTATTATGAGGTTCTGCAGCAGTCAGGATGTGTATTATGAGGTTCTGCAGCAGTCAGGATGTGTATTATGAGGTTCTGCAGCAGTCAGGTTGTGTATTATGAGGTTCTGCAGCAGTCAGGTGTGTGTTATGAGGTTATGCAGCAGTCAGGATGTGTATTATGAGGTTCTGTAGCAGTCTGGATGTGTATTATGAGGTTCTGCAGCAGTCAGGGTGTGTATTATGAGGTTCTGCAGCAGTTTAGGGTATGTATTATGAGGTTCTGCAGCAGTCAGGATGTGTATTATGAGGTTCTGCAGCAGTCAGGATGTGTATTCTGAGGTTCTGCAGCAGTCAGGGTGTGTATTATGAGGTTCTGCAGCAGTCAGGATGTGTATTATGAGGTTCTGCAGCAGTCAGAGTGTGTATTATGAGGTTCTGCAGCAGTCAGGATGTGTATTATGAGGTTCTGCAGCAGTCAGGATGTGTATTATGAGGTTCTGCAGCAGTCAGGATGTGTATTATGAGGTTCTGCAGCAGTCAGGTTGTGTATTATGGGGTTCTGCAGCAGTCATGGTGTGTATTATGGGGTTCTGCAGCCGTCATGGTGTGTATTATGAGGTTCTGTAGCAGTCTGGATGTGTATATTGAGGTTCTGCAGCAGTCAGGGTGTGTATTATGAGGTTCTGCAGCAGTCAGGATGTGTATTATGAGGTTCTGCAGAAGTCATGATGTGTATTATGTGGTTCTGCAGCAGTCAGGATGTGTATTATGAGGTTCTGCAGCAGTCAGGGTGTGTATTATGAGGTTCTGCAGCAGTCAGGATGTGTATTATGAGGTTCTGCAGCAGTCAGGATGTGTATTATGAGGTTCTGCAGCAGTCAGGTTGTGTGTTATGAGGTTCTGCAGCAGTCAGGTGTGTGTTATGAGGTTCTGCAGCAGTCAGGATCCGTATTATGAGGTTCTGCAGCAGTCAGGTTGTGTATTATGAGGTTATGCAGCAGTCAGGATGTGTATTATGAGGTTCTGTAGCAGTCTGGATGTGTATTATGAGGTTCTGCAGCAGTCAGGGTGTGTATTATGAGGTTCTGCAGCAGTTTAGGGTATGTATTATGAGGTTCTGCAGCAGTCAGGATGTGTATTATGAGGTTGTGTAGCAGTCAGGGTGTGTATTATGTGGTTCTGCAGCAGTCAGGGTGTGTATTATGTGGTTCTGCAGCAGTCAGGATGTGTATTATGAGGTTCTGCAGCAGTCAGGGTGTGTATTATGAGGTTCTGCAGCAGTCAGGATGTGTATTATGAGGTTCTGCAGAAGTCAGGGTGTGTATTATGAGGTTCTGCAGCAGACAGGATGTGTATTATGTGGTTCTGCAGCAGTCAGGATGTGTATTATGAGGTTGTGTAGCAGTCAGGGTGTGTATTATGAGGTTCTGCAGCAGTCATGATGTGTATTATGTGGTTCTGCAGCAGTCAGGATGTGTATTATGAGGTTCTGCAGCAGTCAGGGTGTGTATTATGAGGTTCTGCAGCAGTCAGGATGTGTATTATGAGGTTCTGCAGAAGTCAGGGTGTGTATTATGAGGTTCTGCAGCAGTCAGGATGTGTATTATGTGGTTCTGCAGCAGTCAGGATGTGTATTATGAGGTTGTGTAGCAGTCAGGGTGTGTATTATGAGGTTCTGCAGCAGTCATGATGTGTATTATGTGGTTCTGCAGCAGTCAGGATGTGTATTATGAGGTTCTGCAGCAGTCAGGGTGTGTATTATGAGGTTCTGCAGCAGTCAGGATGTGTATTATGAGGTTCTGCAGAAGTCAGGGTGTGTATTATGAGGTTCTGAAGCAGTCAGGATGTGTATTATGAGGTTCTGCAGCAGTCAGAGTGTGTATTATGAGGTTCTGCAGCAGTCAGGATGTGTATTATGAGGTTCTGCAGCAGTCAGAGTGTGTATTATGAGGTTCTGCAGCAGTCATGATGTGTATTATGTGGTTCTGCAGCAGTCAGGATGTGTATTATGAGGTTCTGCAGCAGTCAGGGTGTGTATTATGAGGTTCTGCAGCAGTCTGGATGTGTATTATGAGGTTCTGCAGCAGTCAGGATGTGTATTATGAGGTTCTGCAGCAGTCAGGTTGTGTATTATGAGGTTCTGCAGCAGTCAGGTGTGTGTTATGAGGTTCTGCAGCAGTCAGGATGTGTATTATGGGGTTCTGCAGCAGTCAGGTGTGTATTATGAGGTTCTGCAGCAGTCAGGATGCGTATTATGAGGTTCTGCAGCAGTCAGGTTGTGTATTATGAGGTTATGCAGCAGTCAGGATGTGTATTATGAGGTTCTGTAGCAGTCTGGATGTGTATTATGAGGTTCTGCAGCAGTCAGGATGTGTATTATGAGGTTCTGCAGCAGTCAGGATGTGTATTATGAGGTTCGTCCCATGCACTGTTAAGAGATGGGCATTCATGGCCGATCAGTAATGTGCCCGTATCTCCCATTTACTATAAGGACTCTTCATGAATGTGCAGCCACCTCTCCGCTGGGCATTGGGATCCGGGCACTATCATTCTCTAGATCGGCAGGGACCCCAGCAGTCAGACATTTCGGGTAATCAATCTATAAACCACTTTAATTTAATGTAGTTCTTTGGGGAAACCACATCAATGTTTCATGTCCTTAGAGGGACCTACAACCCAACTTTCCACAGACCCTGAATGCAATCTAATTCAGCAGAGTTACACAGAATTACACTTCCCTGACTTTTGTTTTTTATCCTATTAGGCAAGGGGTTGGTCTTATGCATCCTGCTGCTCTATTGACATGACCAACCCTGTCGTTCTATGCATGAACCAGGCAGCTCAGGATGAACAGTGCTGTAGGTCCCACCCAGATATTGCATGAATGGAACGATAATCAAAGGCGAGCAATGCGGCATCTATAGCTGCCATCTATGGGGAGCAGGTCTTTAAGAAAAAAAAATTCACCAGGCGAGATGCAGTGATGTTTTTTGGATCACAATTTTTCAGTGGCCGATGCTCCACAGGCGGATAATGTCTGTCTACTCCACCTGCTCCATAGGAATCACCATCGGGGGCTCTTTGAAGTGGAGGAAGCGATGAGGAGCCGGGTCCAGGCTGGTGGAGGATCTCCTGATGGATGTGTCACTCCATGCCGGGCCTCACCTATCCATTCACACGTCAAGGTGCCGGGTATCGGGTGTCATTGCCCTTTCATGAGAACAAAGGCGGCGTTTTCCCACGGATCATTCTCCTTCATCAGATCATTATTGTGCATTGTAAGCGGCATCTATCCGTAAAACCTCTTAGGGCGTTCGGTTTCAATGTTTTGTAAGAAGATACAAGAGACGCTCATTCCGAGACGGAACATTTGCCATTCTTCATAGATTTTTAGAGAAGATGGATGGACACCTAACACTCCGCTATTAAAGGGCAACTCCAGTTACTATGGATATGAATGTGATTGGTGTAGGAATCATTCCAAAGCTATATGCTAAAGACATATTCTAAAAAAGTTTTGCTCTATTTTTTTTATCTTCCCATCATGCTTCAGGACAGGCACAGATTTCGTAGGCTCCTGAGAGAAGAATTCTTCTGCGCTCTTTGTCGCCCCCTGCTGAGCAATTCACTGCGTATGAGCTGCCAAGAGCAGTGGGGGAGGGCAGTGACAACTACTCTGAGCACATTCCTGCCTCGCAGGATTGGTTGTCACTTTTTAGTATGGTATTATAATTTTTTACCTTTTTTGTGTCTGATTTGATTGCGAAAAAAGATGAACAGATACAAGATAAATAGAGACAATCAAAACGAGTTATAAGCATTTTATTGAGACCCAAGGATAAGACAGGACATTCTGGAGAAACACTATAAATATGGCCAAAAGATAAGCTGTACTGATTTTTGCCGACATTGTAATTGGAAATATCTCGGTACTGCCCTGCCTGGACCTTCCTCCTCAATGACATCACCTTGAGCTCCAATTTCCTGCACTCCTTGGTGTCGGTTCTTCTCTCTCGACATGTCTTGTTTCACCCAACAAAGTAGAAGGTTTAGGTTCTTGTACACTAAATATAGGGAGAGGCATGTATTCCAGTATGGTGGTTTTCCATATGGTGTCTAGTCATGTAGGTGAACATGTCCATCTGTAGAGAGTCCTTAACGATTTGCTCCAGGATCTCCTTATTGGGGTCTTTGGAGGTTTCCAGTTGAGAAGAATTGTCCACCTAGTTTCCCTGACCACAAAATAATGCTACCATAGTAAAGATCCTCTTGTATCTATCTCTGATGGCTTATAGGACCAGGGAGTTTGGTCTACTCTCTGGCCTACTTTTGGGTCTACTCTTTGGTCTAGTTAAAGACCAAAGAGTAGGCCAGAGAGTAGAACAAAGAGTAGACCAAAGAGTAGACCAAAGAGTAGGCCAAAGAGTAGGCCAAAGAGTAGGCCAAAGAGTAGGCCAAAGAGTAGGCCAAAGAGTAGGCCAAAGAGTAGACCAAAGAGTAGGCCAAAGAGTAGGCCAAAGACTAGACCAAAGAGTAGGCCAAAGACTAGGCCAAAGACTAGGCCAAAGAGTAGACCTAGGATAACTGAGATTCAGTTTCTTCCATTTCCAGCCTGGGAAGGGTTAAGTGTCGACGTTAAATCTGTACTTAATGGACAGGAAATTGATAGACAGATAAATCTTGCTTTACTGCAATCCCCTTACGGGAATCTTTCCAGTTCATGAAATCGAACCTAAGAATTCATTTCCAGACAATATACAACAGGTGTGACTCCGGGAAAATTGCATCTGGCCGGGCTCATACTTCACATAGCCGTCTAATCGAAACTTTCATCTGTCGCCTCACATGCTACTCACCAACAAATCCTATTAACCCCTCATAGGCTAGATGTAGTAGAGCTGAGTTTGTCATTGGGTCCAATTTATGATTGTCACGTGTTATCTGTGTTTTAGGCTGGATATAGCAGAGCTGATTTTTTCATTGGTTCCAATTTATGATCGTCACATGTTATCTATGTTTTAAGCTGGATGTAGCAGGGCTGAGTTTGTCATTTGATACATGTTATCTGTGTTTTAACATAGGACTGCTGGTAAACCTACTACATCACAGCAAGTTAAAGGGATTATCTCACTAACACGACCCTTTTTATATAGACGTGAGCTGATCTCTGATGTCACTCTCCATTCGCAAGATACGGAGCCCATATACTTGTGACGTTGCTGTATCCGCAGCCGCTAGAACTTTGACTTCCACGCAGCTGCCTCTCCATTACCGGTCTCTCTCACACTCGAAAAAGGGAAGAATTCAGGTTACAGATATCATTGAGGAAATTACATATCCTAAAATTCCCAATTTAGAAGGGTATTGTCTTGAAAGCGATTGTAAATGACAAATTCAGCTTTGCTACATCTGCACAGTGCAAGGCAGTTTTCAATCTCCGGTGTTACTGTATCATTTGTTTTAAGACCGGCGCGATATTTACCTGTCAAGTTAATTAATTGCTGCCAGATTTTACATGCGATGGCACGGCAAATATCATTAGCGGCCTTTCATAAACTGTGTGCGCTGGCTTAAGAGAGCCGGCGAGAATAACAGCGAATTCCTGAACAAGATCCTTTATAAAAACGTGTAAAGACAACCATAATAACGCCGATCTGTTTAACAAGTCGACGTAAATTAAAAGTAAAGATGGAAAAAGTTTTTTTTTTCTTCTCCTCCCAGATATGTTCCAATAATTAGGTGCATGAGTGATGCCCAATTGTTCGCTGGCAATGTTTTCAGAACCGTAACATTTGTCTGTAAGTCCGGCTCACAATGCAGCGGTTGGGCGTCTTTGTGCGGAGTTGATCGTCCGTATCATTCTGTTTAATGCTGATCCACAGCTGAATTCCTCCCTCAGAATGAAGCTTCTTTTGTGTCCATTGAGACTGACTGAGAGGCTCACGAATAACATCGTACGACCCCCTCCCATCCCGAGGGTGTGAAGAAAAAATTTGCAGATCCGTAAGAATGTAGACAGATCTTTACTAAACACACAGTGGGATGTAGGATCAAAAGACGATTTCTCTTATATTTGAATGATTATAAAATTATGTTCAAAATTAAAAATTAATTTCGTAAAAATTTATGGAAAAATTTACTGAAGGGAGACAAAAAGATTTTGGGTTTGTCTAATGGGCTCCGAGCGAACAAGCTCTGCCAGGATCCCGAAGACGGAGGATGAGACTGCTAAGTATTGGAGAGCCAGGTGGATAAGTCTGGAAACTATTTAAAAAATTAAGACTATGTCACCAGCTCTGCCTTAAAATGGGGTGAGAATTGTGTAGCTAAAGATCTGGTGATGTCACCTTCCTATGTCCTGTTGCCCAAAAAAATTCTAAGATCTACGTTTCCCTACACAGGCTAATTCGGAAAGATCTAGTGGTGCCACTTTCCATGTCCTTATACCCAAAAATATTCTGCTGCCATTCCCCCAAAAAATTTATTGATTGGATAACCTACATTTCTGCACAGGGTATTGTGGAAAGATCTGGTGGTGTCACCTGCCGAGTCCGGATAACCAAAAATATTCTGCCACACAAAAAGGAAATTCTTACATGAGAATCTATGTTACCAAACAGGGTAATGCGGTAAGATCTGGTGGTGCCACCTGCCGTTTCCCGTTACCCAAAAATATTCTGCCACAATAAAACAAATTCTTATCTGAGAATCTATATTCCCATACAGGGTAATGCAGAAAGATCTAGTGGTATCGCCTGCCATATTATCCAAAAATATTCTGTTACCCCGCCAATAAAAAATTCTCACCTGAGAACCTATGTTCCCATACGGGTTAAGGCCGAATTCAGATGACCGTGGTATACGGACGAATGTATACGGCCATCACAGGGACGCATGTATTTCAAAGGAGTCGTTCACACGACCGTTGTTTCAACAGACCGTGTGAAGGGTCCGTTGAAAAATTTCCTATTTTGTTCAGTTTTCACAAATCCCTCAATAGACTCAAAAATCTATGGGGATCCATGAAAACGGGACTCGCACAGGGGAACTCGGACGTGAAAAACGGACGTTTTTCACATCCGAGTTTCCCCGCGTTCGTCTGAATTCGGCCTTATGCAAAAAAAAAATCCAGTGGTTTCACCTGCCATGTGCGATTACCCCAAACTATTTTGCCCTTCCCAGTAAAAGAATCTACATTCCCATACTGGGTAATAAAGTAGAAGAATGTACCAGAAAGTGGGTGTGGTTTAATACATGTGGGTGTGACTTAAATAGAGTGAAAATTACACCCCCACCCAAATTATACCACCGCAGAAAAAAATGTGCCATCCATTGTCCAAGAAATACCACCATACAGTGTATAAATAATACCGCCATTGCTATGCCTCCTGCAGATATAATACTATACCTAAATGGGTTGTCCACTACTGGACAACTGATGACCTATCCACCGAATAGGTCATCAGTACATGATCTGTGGGGGTCCGACACCCGGACCCCGCACAGTTAAGCCACTCCGGCTGCCTCCAAGCACCGGACATACATGCCGGGAAGCAGATGTCTCCGGCAACTGAATAGCGGCCGAGCTGCAGTACTCTATTCAAGTGAATACGAGAAGAGCTGCAGTTCGGAAGCTCGGCCGCTATGCTATGTATGGGGCCAACTACTTCCGGCTCCGTACATCGCATAATGGGCCAGAACATCCGGTTCCCGGAGACAGCCGAAGAGGCTCAACGGTGCAGGCTCTGGGTGTCGGACCCGCACCGATGATATACTGATGTCATCAGTTGTTCAGTAGTGGACAACCCCTTTAAATCATAATAACACAAATGCCATATATACACAGGGCCGGGACAAGGGGTAAGAGAAGTAGGCAGGTGTCTAGGGCACAGATCTCGGATATAAATGTTGGCACTATTATGGCATGCACTTCTCTATGTGATTGTAAGTGTTGTATGGGCATTAACATATGACTGGCATTAATGTATGTGGTAGGAACAATTGTGTGGGCACTGCTGTATGGAAGCTACTAGTGTTCCAGTCTATGTTTACATTCATTTTCTGCTGGCATACCTCCATGGGCACACCAGTAAGGGCACTAGGTAGATGGCACAACCTTGCAGATGTAATGTGACCTTAGGGACAGTGTGCTATATGCAGGCACTGCTAAGCATTGGTCATCTGCTCTGAGCACTACATTTGGGACCAGTACTCAGGATGAGAATACAATATTACCTTAAGGCCCCATGCACTAGGGTTGTCACGATACCAGAATTTGGATTTCGATACCGATACTATTGCGATACTCGATACCAAAATAATACTTTGCCAACAATAAAAAAAAACTAAAAAATATAAAGTCCTTCCGTTTTCTGATGTGCCTCACGAGATGTTATCAATTTTGAATCTCCATGTCCTCACATTAATAGTAATTAACCCCATCATGCACCTCAGATTAACCCAATGTTGGCCATTACAACCGTGAGCGAGGTACTTGATGGGATCACTTATAATGAATATAATGGGCACCATTGGGTTAATGTGTGTGGGAAAAGATGCGGTTAATTCCCATGGCTGTGCTCGGTGCGCCCGCTTTTCCTGGATCCAAAATAGTTCAGAAAGCCGGGCTCCTAGCATCATAGTCACCCATGCGGCTGTGAGTCACTGCCTCCCCGAGGGAATACTGTTCTGTAGAGTAATCAGGTTTTCAGGTTCTATAATTTTTTCAGCATGGACACCCATCCGTAAAAATACGAAAAGGTGTCCGTGGCCAATAGAAATTATGGGGTCCGTAATTACGCATACAGTCGTCTGCATGTGGCCTAAGGGTATAAATCAGGTTTGGATTTGAAGGTATGACCAACGTAATAAAGGGTTGGGTTTATGGCTAAAGATTTCGCAGCACCACACGTTCCGGTGCTTCCATGATTAAGGATCCTGAACGAAAACTTGACTTCATTGTGGCTGCAAAAAGAGAGTTAGCTGGCCTACCTTGACCTACAAGGAATAGATAAAAGAGGTGGGGGAAAGAGTAAACATACCCTAACCCTGTCAGGAGAGGCTGTCTTAAAGGGCTCTCAGAATGTGGCGCCTAAAGCGATCAGATGATTGCCCCAGGTCCCGCTTCCAGCACCCAGCTGGTTTTACCAAGCCACCACCAGCCAGGAATTTCCTCCAATCCAGGGTAAATGTAGTATTATATGGCGGCCATTCGCTTTGAGAGTGGCTCTTTATTCTGGCTTATAGAGGGGGGTCTTGCGGGCCTAATAGGGTATATAGACAGGGGTTGTGTTCATGGGGCAAATCTTTTAAGACATAGATAGATAGGAACTCTAGACCCGGTTAAAAGCTTTAATTTTCAAGTTGAGTTTGAAGCTTTGGAGAGTGATGGAAGAGAGCCCTTGGAGGAATTGACATAGAAGTGGTGGCATTTGAGTGGAAGATTGGAGGTGTACCAGTCTGTCCATTGGTAGGCCACATACTAGGAGGTTGCAGTAAGCTAGGACATAATACATTCTTAGATTAGCAATTTGATTGTCTCACGTAGGAAGAAGAAATGTGGAGATGGCCAGAGGTGGTCCCAGTGTCCTTGTGTGGCTCGAATGAAAGAGTAAAGTCAAAAGTTTCCTTGATGCCTCAAACTTGAGGGGAATGGAAGGTGTCATCAATGGAGATTAAGTTCTCTTGTCCATGTTCATTTTAAGGAAGCCAAAGAAGCTGATAGACAGTGAGGAACTCAAGACAGTAGGGCATAGTGGTGGCCAAGAGACAAACTTGGATGTCACCAACATATAGATGACCCCGAAGACCAAATGAGTTGGATACGGTGTAGATAAAGAGGAAGACCAAAGACTAAGCCTTGTGGTGCACCGATGGATGGTGGGTGAGGAGATTATTAGTAGTTTTATTTTTGCTTTGTCTAGAGTAGATTGAAATATGTCATGCAGTACCTCACCCGGACCTACAGGTGTCACTATTATGTGTACTCTTTATAAAAATGACTTAGTCAGTGACCAGATTCTCCATAATAACAGAAGGAGCTAGGTGGAGTCAGTTGAAGGTTAATAGCATTATAATGTATGAGAAGATACTCACAGCCATTTGATGCTCTGGCAAATCCTCGTATGAAGAATGAACGTTAATACAGTCCCAATGAAAAAATGAATCTTCATTTTCAAGAACAGCAAAAATCCGAAAGCAGGAAAATAGGGAAGATCCAAGGTAAAGATGTCCAAAAATGTCACTGAGGTATCACTGTTGTGCCATCTGCATCAAGGGAGGAACCTAGGGAAGAGACAGGATATTTGTAGTAATTATATAATGCACGAACAAGCAGACAAATGGATCACCATGAGATATCACTGGCCGTATTTCCATTTTGAGCCACTTGGCAAAAATATAAAGCAAGCCGCTTAAATAATAATGTACTAACAGACTTTAAGCAGGGGCGTAACTGTGGGCGGGGCAGAGGTTGGGGATTGCAGCCAGGTCCTGGATCCTGAGGGGGTACAAATGCCCCTCTGCCTCATAAGAGGACTTGTAGTGCTATAAATGGCAAATAAAGGCCGGGGGATGGGAGGAGAAAAGCTAAATCTCTGACCGCTTGGTCATGACAGAAGTCAATGACAGTCATGTAATTGCTTGTGAAATTAATAAACCAATAAATTCCCCTCCCCCTCTGACTACAGATGATTTTGTCCAGTTTATAGTAGTCTGTACTTGGTTGACAACCAACAGAAATTAGAACAGTCGTACAGTAAACAGGTAGTCGCATGATTACATTGAAATGTCTCGAAATGCCATAAGGCGTGCCCGGGTAATAAAGAAAAATTGTTATATAAATGATTGACTAGTTCTAGATGGAAACGCTACAAGGTGAGCGCCACGTTAAGGTGGTATTGCACCTTAATTCATTATAGGTCACATATCCAAGAGATCGGTTCTGTGGGTAGGGAATCGGTTTGGATATTTCCATGCACAGTCAAAGAAGCTTGGACATCACTGTGGCCACTTTCGGGGGTCAGTGGTGATCCGATATCAATGATCTACAACTACAACAATGTCATTTTCTGATATGTGTCCATGACACATCCAGAGATAAATTTAAATGGAATTCCCCTTTAAATTATGAAAACATACAAAGCAGTATACAAATTGTCAATGGCCATTCGATGGAAATCTGTATTGGCAGCCATTGCTTCAGGTGATTTATACGGCGTTCTCTGCTGTCAAATCTCCATCAAAGAGAATAAGGACAGAGCTGTATTCACTATTCTGCTGGTGGAGTCACTGTGTACATACATTACTTATCCTGTACTGATCCTGAGTTACATCCTGTATTATACTCCAGAGCTGCACTCACTATGCTGCTGGTGCAGTCACTGTGTACATACATTACTTATCCTGTACTGATCCTGAGTTACATCCTGTATTATACTCCAGAGCTGCACTCACTATTCTGCTGGTGGAGTCACTGTGTACATACATTACATTACTTATCCTGTACTGATCCTGTGTTACATCCTGTATTATACTCCAGAGCTGAACTCACTATTCTGCTGGTGAAGTCACTGTGTACATACATTACATTACTGATCCTGAGTTACATCCTGTATTATACTCCGGAGCTCCACTCACTATTCTGCTGGTGTAGTCACTGTGTACATACATTACATTACTTATCATGTACTGATCCTGAGTTATATCCTGTATTATACTCCAGCGTTGCACTCACTATTCTGCTGGTGGAGTCACTGTGTACATACATTACATTACTTATCCTGTACTGATCCTGAGTTATATCCTGTACTATACTCCAGAGCTGCACTCACTATTCTGCTGGTGGAGTCACTGTGTACATACATTACATTACTTATCCTGTACTGATCCTGAGTTACATCCTGTATTATACACCAGAGCTGCACTCACTATTCCGCTGGTGGAGTCACTGTGTACATACATTACATATCCTGTACTGATCCTGAGTTACATCCTGTATTATACTCCAGAGCTGCACTCACTATTCTGCTGGTGGAGTCACTGTGTACATACATTACATTACTTATCCTGTACTGATCCTGAGTTACATCCTGTACTATACTCCAGAGCTGCACTCACTATTCTGCTGGTGGGGTCACTGCATACAAACATTACATTACTTATCCTGTACTGATCCTGAGTTACATACTGTATTATACTCCAGAGCTGTACTCACTGTTCTGCTGGTGGAGTCACTGTGTACATACATTACATTACTTATTCTGTACTGATCCTTATGTATGTACACAGTGACTCCACCAGCAGAATAGTGAGTGCAGCTCTGGAGTATAATACAGGATGTAACACAGGATCAGTACAGGATAAGTAATGTTATGTATGTACACAGTGACCCCACCAGCAGAATAGTGAGTGCAGCTCTGGAGTATAATACAGGATGTAACTCAGGATCAGTACAGGAGAAGTAATGTAATGTATGTACACAGTGACTACACCTGCAGAATAGTGAGTGTAGCTCTGGAGTATAATACAGGATGTAACTCAGGATCAGTACAGGATAAGTAATGTATGTACACAGTGACTCCACCAGCAGAATAGTGAGTGCAACTCTGGAGTATAATACAGGATGTAACTCAGGATCAGTACAGGATAAGTAATGTTATGTATGTACATAGTGACTACACCAGCAGAATAGTGAGTGCAGCTCTGGAGTATAATACAGGATGTAACTCAGGGTCAGTACAGGATAAGTAATGTAATGTATGTACACAGTGACTCCACCAGCAGAATAGTGAGTGCAGCTCTGGAGTATAATACAGGATGTAACTCAGGATCAGTACAGGATAAGTAATGTAATGTATGTACACAGTGATTCCACCAGCAGAATAGTGAGTGCAGCTCTGGAGTATAATACAGGATGTAACTCAGGAGCAGTACAGGCTAAGTAATGTCATGTATGTACACAGTGACTCCACCAGCAGAATAGTGAGTGCAGCTCTGGAGTATAATACAGGATATAACTCAGGATCAGTACAGGATAAGTAATGTTATGTATGTACATAGTGACTGTACTGTTTACGTAGATTCACTCAGTATATAAACTATATGAAGGTGGACTTTCGCTTTAAATCCCAAAAACTGAATAACTGAAGCCATATCCTTTAAGGAATTTTCCCCTTCCTATAAGGACAAGACCCAACGTATGGCTTGGATTATTCTGCTGATTGCTCGTTCCCTTTACATATGGTTGGATTCAAATATCTGTTTATTTATGTTGTATATGGGTTTGCATGCCAGAGAAGCGAAAATCAAATGTAAATCCCCGACCCTGATCCCACTACATTGTAAATGATTGTCAGTACAGTGTAAAAGAGTGCCCCCTCCCCAGCCTCATACCCCCGCTCAGTGTTTAGCATCTCCTCTCCTCTGCAGATGTTGACACGTGTCTGATAAAATATATAGGAACGTATCAGGTGACGGTAATTTTTGCCCTCTTTCCGCCTCATTTACTCTCTTTCTCCGGTACACAAACATACAAGGCTGAGCAGATCGATTCCTCCTCAGCGCGTCTAGAGCCTATTAAGGTAATGTTCTCACTTGCATTCTTTTTGAGGATTTAAAAAAATAAGGATTTCAAGGACACCAAATGTGGAAAATAAAGCGCACCCCAAAACGTTCCTTTTTTAAAAAAAAATATTTATCCTTTTTCCTAGGCCCCCACAACAACAATTGGATGTAATTGTGGTTATTATTCCGGGTGGGTAAAAAAAAACCAACATATAATTATTAATTTTATCTTATAAAAAATTAAGTATATAACGGTCAGAGCTCCAAAACTCCTGCATAGATATAGAGATGAATGATAAAAAAATGTCTGTGTGCAGCCACCACTAGAGGGCGCTTAGGTGTTTACAGCATCCTCTGTTGTTATTATTATTAAGATCAATGTATGAACAATATGCAGTAAGCTCCCCCTAGTGGTGGCTGTAGGGAGCCAGAATTTTATTATTTAAAGGCTGAACTGACGGAATCGGCTGAGAGAGAATGATACAGGATACAGAGAAACTGTATCGTAAAAAGAAAATGATAAAAAGTAAATTAGAAAAGTGCTTAAGAACACAAAACAACATTGTTTTAATAAAAGCAAAAAATATTCAAAAGTGTACATAGCCTTTAACTCTATGCAGGAGATGTAGAGTTCTGTATCAGAAAAACATAAAAAAACATAGCTCTGACCACATAAAGATATATTATGAATTTAATAAGCAGAGAATATGAAAAGAAAAAAACTAAATTGTGTTTAAGGATGAATATGAGAGATATAAGAGATATGGGATGATCGATAAATCTGTCTATCTATCTATCTATCTATCTATCTATCTATCTATCTATCTATCTATCTATCTATCTATCTATCTATCTATCTATCTATCTATCTGTCTATCTATGTCATATCTATCTATCTATCTATCTATCTATCTATCTATCT